>NW_009258284.1:161670-187746 GCF_000687185.1 Egretta garzetta
GGATGGGGGCGGGGGGGGGGGAGGGGGGGATGGCTTTTTGCAGATGAGCTCCCAGATTTGGCTTGTCAGCTCGGAGGAAGCGAGCACAAACTAAACTGCCACTTAAACAGGCTGTTTGGTTTCACTCTGAAAACCTTCGTCCCTGTAAATGGTGAAAGCCTCTGCAGATTTGTGTTGGGCATGTATTTTTGATAATAATGTTCTCTGTAGACTAGAAAGAGAATGTTGGCTCTTTCTTAGAATCAGAATAAGGGAAAATAATTTCCCAGTGGAGTAGGGGAAGTCTAAGAATTTAATCACAACACTTGCTTTGTGAGTAAAGCTGAAGCCAACACGTCATAATTTTGGAAGGAGGCTAGAGAAGTCCTGTAAACTCTTCACGTAGCTACCACTAAGGAAGTCTTCAAAACACTGTGGAATGGGTCAATTATAAAGAACTTAGCATATAAAACACGTTGCCTGTGACACAAGAGGCGAGTTTACAGCAGCGGACAACTCGTGACTGTTCATAGACGACACCACAGTAAATAAGCTATTTTTAGTGTAAAAGGGGGAGGGCTACAGGTTCATGACTTTGTTTATTTTATTTTAAGGAGCCAGTCTTAATACGTGATGAAGAAGAAAAAGTTAGGCCCACTGCAGATGTAGTAGCTCTCTGTGCTCTTTTGTGGGGGGAGGGAGAGGGCAGGGGATAGTAGCCAGTAGCTAACAGCTTTCTAGTCTGTATCTTCCTTCATGAAGTTTATCTTCTGTGCAGGGATGGCTGTTTGTGGTGGCTGGTAAGTCACATACTTTATGGTACTTCAGCGAAGCTTTCAAGCTCATTGGCAACTTGCTTTAGGTATAGGTAGCTGTTTACATGTCTCAGGCAACTGAGATAGTCTCTTTGGACAAGCATCTGAATCTGGTCATAGTATTCTTACTTTAATAAAGTTACTTTTTAATACGGTTTACTGTATAGCATATAGCAGGTGGTATATTTGTGAGGGTAAAACTGGTCGGGTTTTTTTACACTGTATCTCTCCTGCAGCCAGACTGTTGATCTTCTCATGCAAGAGTCAGGATGTCGTTTAGAACATCCTTCTGCTACCAAATTCCGCAATCATGTCATGGAAGGAGAATGGGATAAGGTAACGTAGGGCTTATAGGACTGTATTAACCACTGTTTAAATTTATAGTATCTGTGAGAGAATTCAAAATCCACCCTCCTTATATACTTTTTTGTTGTTTGTTTTTTTTTTTTTTTCTTCTTATGCCGATTTCTGCAGGCTGAGAACGACCTGAATGAACTTAAGGCCTTAGTGCATTCTCCGCATGCAATTGTGGTAAGAGGCACACTTGAACTCTTTCAGAGATGTATAGTTGGACTAATTGTAGTGATGTAATCTTTAACTATGGAGTTGGTTGTCCACAGTTCTTGTGTTCTTTTTTGCTTACTTTAAGTGGCTTACATGCTATCTTAAATGTCATACTGATCTGAACTTTTTAATTCTTTTTTTTGGAATGTGAGATAGGAAGCCCAAAAGTATTGAGGCTAATATTTGGTGTACTGGATGCTTAAAGTTTGTTAAACATACTTAACTGATAAAATATAAATCCTGTAACAGCCCTAAAATAGGTCAGTTTCTGTAGAAACTGCCTATGTTGAATACTAATTTCAAACTTGAAGTACTTCTCACAATCTCTGTGTATGGGAGTTAGGTTTTCTTGAGGGAAGAAAAGTTTAGGAAAAAAAAAATGCAGCAATACTAATGTGGAGTTGGCATTGTAATAGCACATTACAAGGCTGCTATAGACCATGAACAATACTGTTGCTTTTCCAGATGGCATCTAAAGAGCAAATGCATTTGTATTGCTCTTTGGGAGTTTTAGAGCTTTTTCTCTTTGCCCCCCCCTCCCCCCCCCCCCCCCTTTTTTTTTTTTTTTAAAGATGAATGTAGAAATAAAAGGTTGGTAGATCCCACGACTAGACAATTACAATATGTGTTGTTATGATTTCAGTTACTTTGAGGAACCTGTTTCTTGGTTTGATTTTTCTATCTCAAGATGAGAATCACTGCTTAGGCTCTTCAAATGGCTTGTTCTGTTGTGTTTAAACGTTTATTTAAACGAAATGGAGTTTGAACAGCTACAGTCACTTAGGAAGAAAACAGTAGCAAGGCTTTTTGAAGTGTCTGTGACTGTAAACAATGAAGAATCAGCTGATGGCTGCTTAGCTCCACTTCTAGCTGATTCATTTGTTGTCAAGACAATTTCCTGTCTGGTGGGGGAGGGAGAGAAAGAGAACAGGAAGTGAAGTAGGAAAAACAGATGTTTAACAAAACATCAGAGGGTACTTGAGAGAAGTTTACATTCTGTTCTATAAATTTGGTCAAAGCTTAGCACCTCCTAATTAGGCTAGGAGTTCACTTTCTCTCTTCTGAACGACTTGGTAGAAATAAGATCTATGGTTCAAATAGTTCAGAATATTGCATGCAACTTTCAATACCTTGTGGAGACAAAGTATGAAACCACTGTATGTGAATATGAATGGTCATTTGAAGCAGATTTTCTCGTGTTTCTAACTTCTGACGTTTTCTCTGTGGTATTAAAGCGTTTTACATGTTTGGGAGTCAAGAGGTTTAACTGAGTATCAGCATTGTACTTTTTGGAGAACTTATTTTGAGGAAAAAGGGGACGTTTTTCTCCTGTTGTTTTGGATGGCTCTGAAAGCATGCTGTTCTTTAATGTTGATGTCTAACTACCTGAATAAAACTTGGTGGAACAAAAATGCTTGGTTTAGACTGAACTTTACCTGAACCAAATACTAACTATTTTCTTTTTAAAGTTGTTCTCCTTCATATAAACTTAATATAATTTAAACCAGATAACAGTATTACATGTCTTACTTGTATGTTAGTAAGACAATACCGATTTGCAGGGGTAAGTTGAGCTCATGCATGCTCCATTGCATGCACACTGTCTCCACCTCCCTCCCCACCTGGCTTTTTTGTACATGGTTGAGATTATGGGTGGGTATTACTGTAGTCAGCACCTGGAAAACTAGTGAAAGATCATTACAGGTAAGGAGGGATGCTTTATGCTCTGTAGGTAATCCTGACTGCCACAAAGTCAGAGTCTTGATTAGGGAAAGTCAAAACAAGATACTGCTGCAAGCAACTCTTTAAAAACAGAAAATTAGATTTTGGGTTTCCTGGCTTCTGACTTGTGACTTATACTATATGACTAGATGTTTCAGAAATGTGTGCATACAAGAAGAATGGGTACCTAAAAGTTTAGATGACACAGAACATTTAACAAAGTAGGGTGTGTGTGTGTGTGTGTGTGTATGTGGTGGTTTGTTTTTGGTTTGTGGTTTGGTGGATTTATTTTATTTTCTTACAGTTAGTATGACCTGGATGAAATAACGAGGATATATAGCTGTTTTTGAAATGTCTGGTCAGGGAAGGGGATAAATACGTATTTTGAAAATTCTACTCCTGTTTTAGTTTCCTTATTTCTGCAAAGTGCTGTGTAAGTTCTACAGGTGAAAACACTAAATGTGAAATGGCTGATTTTGATTTGTAAACCTTTGTGTGTCGATATGTTGGGGGTGGGGACAACAGTCTGCTGTTTCTATTTGTGTCAACACAACTGAGCACTATATAGTATGTGATTAGTCATATTTACTTTTCCAGCATATAAGATATAGCTGTCTTGAGACAAACTGTAGGAAAACTTTATAGTTGATTCAAGCATGTTATTTTTCCTTGAGTAACACTTAGAAAATATCAGTTTCAAGCCAGCCTGAGGTTTTGTTTACTTTAGGGCCGTTCAAGCATATTATGGCATCCATCCTGGGTAACTAACTGAACCCAGGAAAAAAATCTGGAGATTATTCCTCTATGGTCATCTAGAATATACTTTCAAATTGTCCTCTTTACTTTTTATTTTTGTTTACTTAAATGGGGCTTTCCCCCAGTTCTGGAGGTATATAGCCCGCAGCAGGCAATCCAACAGAAAAAGTAATTTATATCTTGTCATTTGAGCAAAGTGCTCCACCTGCCTGTGTGGTGTCCCTCTGCATTAAGGGCAGTTCCCTATTGGAATAAGTTACTCTTTAAGTGACAGGTTTTGGTATTGTTGAAGCCTTAAATTCTATAGGCTGGAATATTTTCTGCCCTATATATATGAAATCTTACATTTAAGTTTTGGATGGTTAAGTGCTTTTATTGGTGTTTTACAAGACTATCACATGATTCTAATAAAGACTACAAAGTAATGAAAATTGGGGTCTTAGTTCTGCAAGCTATAGGCAGATAGCTCCTGCATTGAGTTTATGTCTTGTAACATCAGCTGATAATTTCAGCATGTCTTAGTTACCTTCTTCATTTCAAAGAATAGTTGTTTCAGCAGCATTTACTTAATTATTTTGAACTCGTAGTGCAGTAATAAAACTGTTGTGGAGCTTGTTAAGATACTCAGGTCAAAAATTACACCAAAATCCAATCCTAAAATTTAGGTGGTTATGCATTTTACTCTTTAAACTTCTGAAGATTTGCTACTGTATGGCCCAATTTCTTGACTGTGGAGGATGCTTGTCTTACTATTTTTGCAGTTGCATTACTGAGGCTTTCACCTTTGGTTACTTAATACTGGTGAATCACGATGCATACAAAACTTCCTAGAATTTAAGGTTCTTCAAGGGGCTTTCCTACTAACAATGAGGACAAGGAAGGAGAAAACCCCTAAACATTCATGTTAGTAATCGAAGGCTGTAGTTTGAAGAAAGTGAAATGTTAGCAGTACATAGATTTACAAGGAGGTTTGTTTGTTTTAATGTTGTTAGCAGTACATACATTAAAACAAACAAACCTCCTTGTAAATCTATTAACTCTATCTTAGTTTTGCCCCAGCGTGGTCAGAGGTTCAACTTACACTTAAGTAATAGCTTTTAGAAACAGCAAAGTAGTGCACTTTATGTGTATCCTCTCTATAAAGTGATATATCCTCATCCCTCTATAGACAGGATGAGGTAGTGATAACTGAACAAAACCAGCCGGACTGCAGTGCTGAAACCGTTGCATTGGAGACTTCCGTGGGTCCTACAGGGTGAAGAAGCTTTGATGTAAGCTAAGCCATGGTGGCGTATGGATTTAAATTGTTCAACAGTAAAGACTGCAATGATGTTGAATTTCCATTGCAAACACAGAGGTGATAACAGCAAATCCCAGGCACTTCCATTCATTGTACATAGTATAATTTGGATTATGTTAATTTTTATTTCCCGTCTTTGGAGGGCAGCTAAAGAATATGGAGAATGAGTAAGCTGTTCTTGTGCGTGTGCTGCATCAGATTAGTTTTACAGTCATTCTATTCTACTTAAATAGTGGGGTTTGTGCTTTTACTTTACAGTGGCCAATATTATAAATAGCTCTGGTTCCTTCTAGAAGAGGTTGTTTGGGCTGTTGAAGAGACTATGTACTCAAAATGGTCTTGTCTACCAGGAGAAGGTGGTATTGGAAGTAATTAGCAGTACTATTAGTAGGGCATATAAGTAGTTAAGAGAAAATGAAGACAAAATTCAGCTGTTCAGTGAAATCTATTTGTCAGCAAAGTCAATAGTTGCACAAAAATAAGTAGTAAGAGGCCATGAGTGTCCTGATATAAAAAATTACTTGAAATATGATGTCACTGGAGTGTGACTTTTGCCTTAAGGAAGCTGCATTCATACCATTGTTTGAGTATGCTGTAGGGCAAGTTTTAGAGCAGTTATCAAAACAGCTTAGAAAATCAATTTAATTTCCCTATCAACATTTTACTCTAGTTGCTGCCTCTTGCTGTAGATAAGTTACAATTTAAAACTGCTTATCTTTTTATTCTAATTCCCCATTATGTTAACAGTAGACTCCTGCATGAAGGGTACAGTACTGTGTTGTTCTGGAGGCTTTTACGTTCCTAATATGCTAAAGTCACATGTGGCACTAATGACTTTTTTTGGGAAATTACACTTTGTAACCCAAAACTGAGGTTATATTTCTTTGAATAACTTGGCAACAGCATTCTGCATGGTAGTTTTTCCTGTAATGCTTCTGTGGAATTGTTGGGACTGGAGTTACAAAAACTGGTTTTTTTAGGGTTTTCTGTTCTTTTTACTTTTTCTCCTAAAGAAATGAAATTAACGTGCCAAATCCTAAAAGTAGGGAGGGAGAAAGTAATTAGGTACAGATATGGTTATCACATTTGCAGGAAAGGTGATATAAATTTAATAAATATTATATGCAGTGAATGGAGAAGGAAGAGTTGGAGGGATTATAGTTTTTATTACAAACTAGAAATGTCGGACTACTTTTTTTTTATTTGGTGGTGATCATCAGTGTGAGGGGGACCAAGAGGGAGTGAAACACGGTGTGCAACTACTCCCTGAGCATCTCCATGCATCCTTGTGAGCATGTGCATAGATGGAGAGGAAGCCCTTACCCCTCCTGCTGCTCATATATAAGCAAACAGCATGAGGTTTGTTGGCCTACTGCATGGAACCAACCACTGAGGTTGTAAATAATTGGGATATCTTTCTTCTGGCTTTCTACATGTCAGAACACCAAAAAATGCTGTCTCGCCTGGAAAAACTGTACAACGATGCTCTAACAATTCCAAATTCAAATAAACTAAAGAGCTGGCTAGGGAATGTAATATGGGTTTGCCTGTCACATATAGGATAATCTCTATTACTAGTACTACCGACATGTTTGAACATACATCCTCTTTACTGTGTAATGTTTTATGCTTCACAAAGCTGTGTAGTAAGTTTAATAGCATTGTATGTGGAAACTTTATTCTTTTGAAGAACTGAGTATCTTTGGAAGCTAAAAATGCTTTATATTTTAACTTTGGATTTTACATATAGTAAGCCTTAAACTTTCATGTAAGCTTTAATACGACAGGAACATCTTAAACTTCCTGATTATCCCTCTTCTTAAGGAGGCTAGCAGTGTGTTTGGAACTGAGTAAACATTGACCAAATATGAGCATGAAAATAGCGAGGTGCCTGAGGCCTGACAAAGCAAAGGAAACCAGTGATTGAACTGGTGGTGTATTCATTAGAAAAGCAAATGCAATTTGCTATACTTAATAGTCATTCTGTTTCTCACTGATATGTCTAAGAACGCACGTTTTCCTCTTTAACCTGGTGAGTCTTGTGGACCAGAAATGTCTTTTCTCTCTGATAACTGCTAGCAGCAAAGAAGACGTGCAAACACATAATAGTTGGTTTCATCCAGAAACAACCAAACTGTGTTTCTAATGAATTAATATTAGAAACTTCTAGGACTTCAGTTTTTTGAATATATTAAATGAACGTCTGATTTTTTTTTCTTTATCCACAGACATTTGTTAAAATAGCAGGCTTGATTGTTTTCTTTAAAAAAAAAAATCAAAAACTGTTCAAGATGAAAGGAACACTATGAAATAGCAGTGATTACTTCTGAAAGGTGAAGTGATTCCTACATATAGGAAACTATATATTTTTTTTTTTCTGCAATCCTGAAAATGATACAACACCCAACGAAAACAGCTTAACATGGAACTATAAAACAAAACCTCAGGCAGTGTCAGTTGGTTATTGCTGTATGTTATGCAGCTATGCAAACAATACGTGTCAGCTCATATGTAAGCACTATGAGAACTTGTTGAGTTGGCCTGTTGTGTTCTGCGCTGTCATGCAGTCTTAAACATGGGATTAGCTGCTTCTGGGTGCTTTTCTTGATAGAATGTAAGATTGGGAAGCCTGTATAATTCAGGGTTTGAAGAATGGTGACTGAAAAGGCAGTGAGTATGAAAGTGAGACAAGTTGAAGCGGGGATTTGGGAAATGAGGTAGGAAGATACTTGGAGGCCCCATAAGGCAGAAAGGAAATTCATGGATAACTTAATTGCTGCAGTATTGTTGAAAACCCAGCACAAAGAAATTGAGTAATGAAACATTACATATAGCTCTATTTCTGAAGGGCATAGTAGAATGGTTTCTACTGTTCTGTTTAGGCTCAAACGTTTTCTGAAACTTCAGTCAACCTTTTTCCCCTGACTGCTGCTTTCTGTCATGTCAGAGGATGAAGTTTTTGCTGCTGCAGCAGAAGTACCTGGAATACCTGGAGGATGGCAAGGTCCTGGAGGCACTTCAAGTTCTACGCTGTGAACTGACGCCTCTGAAATATAATACAGAACGCATTCATGTCCTCAGTGGGTAAGTGTTCGGACTTTACGAGCTCTTTTGGTGGAATTTTCTAAGGAATTCTATAGCTTTTTATAGCTGATACTGTAAAAACTCAAACTGTATTAAAGCTACTATCCTGTTGATTAACAAGCTGTAGTGAGATATGCTGAGTAAAGAAGAATATTCAGTAGACTATGTTCTGTTTCAGGTGCCTGAAAATAACCCGATTACTTACTTTTATAGTACTAGAACCCAAATTAATACATGCATGTGTATGGTCATCTGATCTTGAAAATTATTAGCCTGTTACCTTTTAATTGAATAAGTAGGTGAATATAGTCTGGTTTGTTCTTGGGTGAAAATAAGACATTTCTGTGTTCCTAAAATCTGTTTGTTGGTTTTTTTTTCTTTTTCTATTGCCAATTTGTAGACACTTGTTGTGAAGAAGATGCGTGTGTGTGTGAAATAGTTCCCTGCCTTTTTTTCCTATCAGCCTCAAGCTTAAGTCCCCTATTTCAAGTTCATTAAGAATGTCATTATATAGATCATGCTTAAAAGTTAAAAGAATTATTCCAGAAAGACTTGGTCTGTTGGTGTGTGTGCGCTTTTTTTAAACAGGTATCTGATGTGTAGCCATGCAGAAGACTTGCGTGCAAAAGCAGAGTGGGAAGGGAAAGGAACAGCTTCCAGATCTAAGCTTTTGGACAAACTCCAGAGTAAGATGTTCTAGTGTTTAGAACTTATTCCCACCTCTGTAAATCCAGTACATCTTACATAATGACGTATCCCAGGGAATTGACTTTAACTGCATTTGCTGGTTGTTGGTTTTGTATTTCTTGGTTCATGGAGATACCTTTAGGTGCCTTTACCCTTTGGTCTTCTGTATCTAACCTTTTGCTGTCTGTGATTAAACTATTTGTAATAGGAGCTCTTATTTCTTAGCTCTGCTGCATGCAGTAATAGTATAACTTGGTGATTAAATGTGTGGTTCGGGGGGGTGGGGAGTGTTTTGTAAGTGCCAGCTCTACTAAGAGGTTGAAACTAAGTGTGCCTATAACCACTGGTGATACTAGTACTGGTTTATAGTGGTCTCAGACTTTGCTATGAATTCTGGTTTCTCCTTTCTCTTTCTTGTGGCTGGTGTAATACTATGTATCAGAGTTGTAAAACCTATGGTATTCTTTATTTTGACAGTGTTCATAGAGAATTCTTTAAATGAACACAGCTGATACTGTTTTTTAATTTTACAGATTTTGTTAAATACTAGGTTTTGAGTTAGCTTGTCTAAATGGTGCTTGTTGGCCAGAACAACATAAACTAGAACTACAAGTACCTTGCATACAGCTCTGCTTTCCAGAAGTTCATGCTTCTAATTCCAGATGTAAAGCTGTAAATTTGACAAGCTGTGTGTACTCTTTTTCCTGTAGGTTTTAAGCTTTATTTACTGAAGTCTCTTCCAAAAACACTCAAATCAAAATATGCTCTTACTTGTAACTTGGTTTTGATATATATTTTTTTTGTTTGTTTGTTTTTCTTAATAACTCTCTTAAAGCGTACCTACCCCCATCAGTGATGCTTCCTCCAAGGCGTTTACAGAACCTGCTACGTCAGGCTGTGGAACTACAACGGGACCGGTGCCTATATCATAATACCAAACTAGATAGTAATCTAGATTCTGTCTCGCTGCTAATAGATCATGTTTGTAGTAGGTAAGAAACCCTTCCTACTTTTAAGATGGGCAACAATATCTTTTCTTTGTCTTTTAAAATAATCTAATTGTACCTACCGATAAAAGGAACGTGAAAACTATTCTGAGTTGGTTTAACAGGAGTTGACTTGGAAAAGACAGTTCTCATTTAATGAGTAGTGGGGTGGAGTAGAGAAGGTGTGTATAAGAGACTTTAGTAGCTGGATACGGGGTTGTGGGGTCAGACTGAAGCTTTAAAATTTTAATTAGATGGGTGTGAATAGAACATACTACTATGCTAATTCTTAGCCACCCATTTCTTGTAATTTTGGACAGCCAGTCTGTTTATTCATCAACACGATAGCCGTGTGTTTTCACTGAAGAATCACTATTATGTTACTTATCCAGACTGTCTTCAAGCTTGCTGGAATGTAGAAAGCCTACTAAAGCATACTTCATGAAGTTAAGAGTCAGCTTCAACTTTTAGTAGTGGACAGTAAGGTGCATTTAGACACAAAGGTTAAAACAGAGTAGAAATGTCCAATAGACATTTTTACATAATATATAATAGGAATGATATAAAGAACTATTCCCTGAGATTTGTAAGGTAGTAAGAATTGAACGTCTCTTACACCTACATATTGGCTCTTAAGACTATCTGGATAACTTTTGGAAAAAAAAAAAAGTGATGCTGCTTCTGAATCTTCAAAATGCCATACTGTAGTAGATAGGAAGTGGGAAGATGTATGTTTGTAACGAATGGCTGACTTGAGTGGTTTTTCCTTATCTAGCAGAACTTGGCCAAGGACCTGAAAACTCAGTGTAGCTTTTATGGAAAACTGCTGTGCATGGTGTAAGAAGGGAATGAGCGCTAGGACACCTAGAAAATAAGAGCTGTATACGATACCCTTAATGTTTGTTCATGTGACAGGCCAACACTTGGGCTTACAGGGGAGTTTTTTTCATGTTAAGGTTAGCTCATCTGAGGAAGTTAAATACTGATAAACTTGCTTATAGAAACTTCCTGAACTCAGCTGCTTTGACTTAACACTCTTGGGTTACTTAGAATCTGTTTTCAAAGATGCAGACTTCCATAGTACTTCACTGTAGCTATCTGAAGGTTTTAAAATGAATATTCTTGGCACTTAATGTGACTTTTTTAGACTATTGTCTAGCTTGTAATTTTGCTACATCACATTGTTGGAGCAGTTTTGTGTGTGTGTGTGCAGACATTTGGCTGTTCCATATTTTGAGAGCTGTTGGAAATTATCAGATGCTGGAATTGTGGCTTCCCTGCCTCAGAAGTGAGTCTTAAAATCGGGCTAATGGAAAGTGATTTAATTTGAGTCTTCTACAAGTCCATAAATAACATTGGATGTTCTGTAGGGGTTTGTGATTAATCAAACCTCAAAGAGCATTCAAGCCAACTGTAAAGGAATGGTTTACTGAAGTTGGACTAGCTAGAGATTGGTATAAAGGATACTGTATGCTACAAATCTGGACTTGAATTTCACCCGTCTGAATCCATTTGTTGACATAAGTTTGGCCAAAGTTGGTTGGTGATTTTTTTTTTCCTTCCCCTAATGTGGTACTTCCTAAGGTTGCATATTTGGTATGTATACATAAATACATACTCATGACTAATTCCATAAAAAAACCACTTCAAAATAAAGGCTTCCATTCTGTCCTCAACTCAACCTATTGTACCTACCTATTGCAGGGGTCTGAGATCAGTATGTGGTGCGCTGTACATGCTGCCATGCTTGGGCATAATGAGGTGAGTTAAAGACAGTGGAAGCCAAATTTTGATTAAACTGACAGAAGTAACAGTAGTCTAATAGCTTAGACAATTTAAGTTTTGTACTACTTAAATGATAGAACACTGACGACTTTCCTTTTTTTAGTTGGAACTAATCTGTTTTGGACTTCTGGCAATATATCAAGCATGCTTGAATTGCACTAATAGGTAAAATGTTTAACTAAAACTTAATCACTTCATAAGAGTGGGAGATAAGAGGGAGAAACTGCTGGGAGTGAAGGTGAGGGATTTCATCTTACTGTGCCTGAGATTTTGATAATAGAAAATTGATGCTCTTGGGGGTGGTCATTTTTGGTTTTGAGAGCCTAGTTGGGTGTTTTGGTGGGTGGGTTTTTGTTGTTGGTTTGGGTTTTTTTGTTTTTCTTTTTTGCCCCTGGAATTCTTTTGTCTTGCTTTTATGTAAATAAACTTTAGTCTGAGTTTGCAAATAGTGGAGCCCAAATGAGAGGTGAATGCTGCTGCTTTCTAGGTACTATTTTAATGTAGCATTTGAAAAAGAACCATTGTGGAAGTTGAGGAATAAATCTTCCATTATATGTACAGGGAGTAAAGAAGTAGCTGTTTGGTGTTTTATTTAGGACTTTGAACTCTGTAAGTACAGCAACAGATCATTTTATTAGATACTTTATTTCAGAATGTGAGCAGCAGGATTCAAGTGTATGGTGCTGAACAGAACAATTTGTAATGAAACCCTTCAAAGAAGAAAAACCTTTGAGCTACAATAACTTCTAATTACCAAACTCAGAAACTGTTAGACAACTAGTTTTGATTTCTTGTTTTGAGACTGCTGCTATTTCCTTCTGCAGAAGGGTTATTTAATGTATGCTTTGCTATCTATGAAGTCATGCTTGCTCAATTGTGGGTTTCATTATTTAAGTGAAGAGAACTTCTTGTGAGAGTGCTCTGATCTGACTGGATTGTGAATAGCGTGGTTCAGCATTGGGATGTGTTGGCAGCTGCTGTATCAACTGTGCTCGTTACCCTTTTTAGGAACCTAAAGACCACCTTACTATGAAAATTGTGTACTCCAGCATTATGCTGCTTGCTTTTAATGTCTATAAAAGCTTGGCTGCTTTTCTTAAGCTTTAAAATACAAGCGCTATTGTTCTATTGAGGTTTGGTTTTTTTAAATGAAATATGCTGAAAAGGCTTTCCTGGGACACAGTGTACCCCTTGTACTTTGTATGAGTTATAGATAAAGACTCTTTCACCTTCTGGAGCAAATTGCTGCTCTGAGCAAAAACATTAACTTATTACAGTATGGCTAAATAATAATGAAACGCTCCTCCTGTAGGTGCACATATCTATGTAAGGGCTTGCCCTCCTCCCTCTAGACTTCAAGGAAAACAAAGTCTTCTTTCGTGGGTGGGGCTTTTTACCTTGGGCTCAGTGTTGTTCCAGTGGCAACTAGACAGCTCTTGGTCAGCTTAAAGCAGGAGCAGAACAGACTTGTGTGTCTCTATAAACAAGTAAGTAGACATACTCAGTACTCAAGGAAGCCAACTACAGATATGTATATGTATGTCTTGTTTATCCTCCTCTGCCATAAGACAGGAAATGAGGGATGTATGGCTGTTTAGTGCTGCTCAATAGACTCTAAGCATGGGCTAGGAAGCATCTTCTAGTAAAAGAAAATGGATTGAGAAGCTATAGGTGCTGTATTAAGCAGAACTTTTTCTAGCTTCCAGCAAGAAGTAGTTTTGCAGGTGTCTGTCAGCCTGGCTATTGCCAAACTATTTTTAAACACAAATTTAAAGGAAATAGTTGTTTGCTTGGGGTTTTTTTTTTTAGATCAGTTTATTTCCAGTGATAAGTACAACTGTACATTCACAGAGACTGTCATTGTTACATTGCTACTGTTACGTCCCATTAGAGTTGTGTTGCTCTGTTGCACTGAGCACCATAAAAACTCAACTAAAGACTGAACCACTTGGGGATCCCTGCAGTTCAAGAAAAAATATCCATGGTTAGAGACTGCATTTTAGCGCATCTGAACAATGAATTTGTACTTAACTGCAGTATTATTTATAAAAGCAGTCATGTGCTGTAAAAGCCTACATTTATTTTAGCTTAGCTCTCAAATTCTTATACAGTGGGCAAGCTGTAAATAAAATAAAACTTGTCTCCAGTTCTTAACTAACTTAATAGTTTGACCATTAGTTTTTCTTCAGTGTGTAACTAGCATTTTAAATATTAGCTCTAGAGAAATGTTTGACTCTTCTTCAGTAGTTTATCATATAAAATTCTGTTTGATAAACACTTAATGTCCTGCAAAATAATGTAGATATTATGAGGGAAAATAGTTCAAGTTGAAAGCTCATAATGGTATATTAGTTATGCTTAGCTATTGTTTGTGGTACTCTACAAAGAAAGTGAAAAATGGCACAAAATGAAGACAAAGAAACAATTTATTGCAAAATCACATGCAAGAAAAAGAAACAAGACTATTATTTTACTCAACTTTTATGTAAGAATCACTTCTAAAGATTTGGCAAGATACAGCTAAGTGAGTTAGGTACTTGCAGAAACCTCAGATGTAAATAAACATTGCACAATGCACGTAGGGTTCAAAGAGCTTTGGACTCCAGTATTGTCTATACATCATAGAACTGTATAGTAATAAGCTGTTACACTCCTAATGAGGTCACTTTTATTACCAGTTATGTGAAAGCATAACAAATTATGTGAGTGGAATAAGAATAGAAGTTCTTGCGTTTAGTTATGATCACTTGGTGGTGTGAGCTTTTTACCAAGTAAGACACTTCATTCTGTACCTATTTCAAGCAGCTGTTAATAGAATAATTTTCTAAGTTATCTGGTCTTGCATTTAAATAAGTTTTTGTTTTAGTTATTACTAGCTCGATTTAAAGAAATCTCTTACTGCTTTCTTACTAATCTGTGAATGCATCCCTTTCTTTTCCCAGGAAACAGTTCCCATGCTATACACAGCAGATACTAACGGAGCACTGTAATGAAGTGTGGTTCTGTAAATTCTCCAATGACGGCACTAAACTAGCAACAGGATCTAAGGACACAACTGTTATTATATGGCAGGTTGATCCAGTAAGTGTGCAACGTGTTAAAATGTGTATGACTTGTCTTTCCCTTCCATCTCCACGTTCTCTTGCTAGGATGGTTTGACTTTTGTAGGACAGGCTACATGTAGGACAGGCCTGCTGACTAGGGTATTTCTCTGGGATGTAGAAGACTGAAGATCATGGTCAGTGTCAGTTCGTAAAGGAGGACATGTTAAAACCTGATGCCTGAGTGTAAGGCTTGAACCATTGGCTGCTTTGGGGCAGGAACTTTGTGTGGCCCTAACCAGTACTATGGGGTAGCACCTGCTGGTGCCCTCCAGGGGAGCTTCTCAGCTTGAAGGCCTTGAGAAGCATTGGGTGAGAGTGGAAGGAGCATGGCAGTGAGAAACCTTTCTTCTAAATCACTCTTGCTAAGAGTTATTCTGATCTGTGTATGTGACTGACCCCTTTCTGTTACCTTGTTGCTACTAGCAAACTTGGATTTAAATACTCTATCCATTTCACCATTTCTTACTTTATTTCTGAGTAATAAAATGATACATGCTAAACTGAAGTTGTTCAGTATCAGTATGTCACTTCATGCTTGTGTAAGATGTGCCTTGGCTTGAGATGAAGATTTAAACACTTGTCAGAATCCACTGACACATGGAAGTATATCCATCCATTTTCTAACAGGCTGCGGCTTTAGGTTTCGATACTAATATGTGGCACTCTTTCTCTTGTATGAAATATCCTACAGCTACAAGATTTATCTTTCCTACCCATATCTATTATCATGTAAATAAAAATACTGAGTGGTGAATCTAAGACTGTTTTAATTGACTTGTAGAAGTGATATGAAAGTATGTCTATATATTTCATAACAATTGAAAATTGTGAACAAACTTGAACATACGCACACAATATTTGAAGTTGTTAATGCTTGTAAAACACTATCAGAAATAAAATTCTTGCAGTTTTTTACCTACACAAGTGCAAACTGGTATGCTAAGATGAAAGGTTTTTGCAGTTCCATACTGGCTTTCAGTAGGATTTGAGAGCTGAACGTAATTTTTTTCTTCCACTACAGGTTAGGAACCCATATAATTTGAGTCCTTTTTGCTAATAAGGAGATGGGAGAGCTTTAAAACCCTGTTGTTATATAGCCCCTGAATTAACAGCAAGTGCTATGAATTTTTCAGGCATAGAACCGTTGTGGTTTGTCTGTTACTGGAGCCAGTGTGCTCTGGGCCAAGACATGCATAGCAGCATAAGCTGACCTCTGTTATTTATATAGGAAATTATATGGGGTTTTTTTGCTTTATTTTGTTTGGTTTTTTTAACAGACAAAGTAATTCTAAGTAAATTAAGTATCAAATGTTTTTGCTACTGACTTGTCACTTGATTCTAGAAGCACATCTTCCTTCTATATTGATGAGTTCTAATGCCCAACTTCTTGATTAGCACATTTTATAGTGAGTTGGTTAATACTTGGTTAATCAAACCAAATAAATGTTTTGAGTGTTTTGGGCTAACCCTTTTGGCCAAGGGTAGCTAAAGGAACAGAATATCTAATAAATAGTTAGTGAGAAAGCAGCTTTGTAGTGTTTTATCTTCTGTATTTGAGTACATTTAAAAAAAAACCAAAGTGAAACCATTCAAGGAGGTGGATGCCTAAATAACATCAGGCCACATAACTGAAATGGTTCGTTTTCATACTTGCCAAGCATGCTTCCCACATCTCCTGTAGCAGTTGACAATGTCTTTTGAACCATAAGTTTAATCAGGTTTTCAAGGCTTTAAGTATTTAGAATTATTCTAATCTGTGTATATAAACTACAGGGAAACATCCACCCAAGTCTGTCTGGGCAAGTGATGGGAGAAGACTGTTTTAAATGAACAGTGTTCTTTTTCCACTCACATTTCATGTGTGTGAAAACCCTTCATTTCTCCCTTTCTTTTCTTCATCACCCCTCTTGAGGTGTAATGACATTGCTTCCATGCATTTTCTTCATTTTATACTATGAATTTCTTATTTCTTTTCTAAGACCCAGCTATGTGTTTAAGCTGTCTTAACTCATACTTCTGTTTTTTGTTTTCATTTGAAAGTTCATATACAGACTTGGCAGCATTAAATAATGTCTTGAGTGAACTAGGTTTGTGTGTGGAATGCATTATTTGACCATTACTAAGTGTGGCAGAATCTCTGGAGCACAAAGGATAAGCACAGTAGGCACATCGCCTTGTCTGGCTTACATATTCTTTGATAGAGTTCTCCTTTAACTTTTTCCTTACAGAAACCTTTTTCTTTTTTTCCCTGCACTTTCTAGAAACTGTTGACGGGTTTTTGGCTTTTCAGCTAAGGAATTCAACTACTGTGGATTTAAGTTGATACTTGAATAATTGTTTCTTCTACATAACAAAAATCTGGAAGGCTATATGCAAGGGATATAGAAGTGCTGAGCATTGGTGGTGGGTGGGAAACAGATTGACTAAATTTGGCGACATTTTCCTGAAATACCGTTGACTGCTGTTTTAGAGCAAAACGTGGTATAGCAATTTTGCTGTATTTGGAGAGAAGTATGAGAGCAGCATGAAAGATAGTAACGGCCACAAAGTCTTATCATTAGAAGACAAATATCCTATGTATCTTGCTCCTCATGAGTCTCAGATGTGATGCAGAAGTGACAGGCTACTTTAATCCTGATGTAAAAAGTACATCAGTTGCAGGCAAGCTCCAGGATGTAGGATGATGTCAGATGTGACTCAGTTTCCTTGCAGATCAGTTTAGCTACAGACACAGCAGTGTCTAATGCAGACCAGGAATAATAATTAGGGTGGAAAAGGGAACTTGAGGAGGTCCATTGGTTTGCTCCTATTTCTCTGTGCTTTGAAGGTTATTCTTAGCTGACTTTCTTCTGAGGCATTTATTTTTTTTTCTAGCCAGCAGAACCATTAAAGCTACAGGCTGGCTGAGAGTCACCAAATCCCTCACAGCTGATCTCAGGAAACAGTCCTTTGTGTCACTTTTCCTCTGTTGACCATGTTCTTTCTCCTTAGAATCAAGAGGTGCTCTGTCAATCAATACTTAAACAAAAGAAAGAGAGAGAACAATTTGAGAAAGCAAGCTAAATTTTCAAATGAGTCACTCTTTTTGAAGAGAAGTAGGAGGTATAAACATCCCCCATGTGGGAGGGGAAAAAAGGGGGGGTGGGGGGGCGGGAGGAAAATCCACTTGCCCTTTTCCAAGAGGCTTCACAAAAATTATTGTCAACATTTTAACAAGCTCAGTCCTGCTTTCTGTATATGCCTGTCGTTGTCAAGACTCAATGCTAATGCTGTATTGAAGCATGTTTTTGTATTTAGGAAGCCAGTGTATGGTTGTTTCACAGTATCTAACTGTACTGTTTATGTTGATAAGCTGCTTGAAAGTCAAGTTTCTCTCACAAGGCAGCAGTAGAACAGTTGTAGCATAAAGGTGATACAAGACACTCTGCGTGAGCGAAGTATGCTTCGTTCACTAAATCTGGCAGACACGATGCAACAGCCTGCTGTGGGCAGCACTTCTGAAGTAAGAACACCTCTCAAGGAACCTTTTAAAAATATCTTTCTGTAAAATTTCTTTCTTGAGCAGCACACACAAGATACACTCAAGTTTATAAAAACATTGGTGCTTGGAGGTTTTCCCTTTTCAGCATACGTGAAGGTTTTGGTTTTCTGTTTAACCATAACAGGCTCCCAGCATGTCTTTACTTTCTTAAAAGTAACTTAATTGTGTAAAGTATGGATAATAGTACTTTTGTATTCCAGTAGATGTGGAGAGACTTGACACTACAGAATTCTTTATACTAAAGCAAGTGTAATGTAATGTACAACTCTGTACGTAACAGTATTTTGTGAGTTCCACATTCAAAATCATGGAAGATTAGAACAAAAATGCCTACAAATGTTCTTGTTGAAACTTAGAAGCTTTCATTTTATGGTCCTACTCTGTAAACTAGCAACTGCTTTTACAGTAAGAACCTATTCATGTCTTGTAAAATGCAGGTGCCAAGTTGCATGGTGGACACACTGTATATGTGAAATCTAGTAGGAGTTCATTTGCATTGTCTGAACAGAATCTCTCTTGTTTCAGGATACTCACCAGCTAAAACTACTCAAGACCTTAGAAGGTCATGCGTATGGTGTCTCTTATATTGCTTGGAGTCCAGATGACAACTATCTTGTTGCCTGTGGTCCAGATGATTGTTCTGAGCTTTGGCTCTGGAATGTACAAGTAAGTGGTGACTAAAAATAAAAAATAAACCTTTGGTCAGCTTACTACTGTTGTTTCAATATCTAAATAGATTAAGCATGAAAGAAGTCGTTTCTACAAACTTGTGTAAAGGAGATGCTGATCTCCCTGCCCCTCTTCAATTTGAAAAAATTACTATGGCAGCCTACACATTCTGCACTCAGTTTGTACAGAACTGAAATTAGAGTTCAAGTCTAAGTGCTGGGACTGTGCAGCAATTCTAGTTTATTTGGTTACTGAACATTTCTGAGAAGGGATGGCATAAATCCATAGGGCCTTAGAGAGAAGAGAACCTTACTGAAGAAGGACCTTACTGAAAAGAACAACAGTGAATTAATCAAGAGAAACAGGGGGCAGAATTATTGTCTAAGGGGAGCGATTGCTTAGTGAAGATTTTAACAAGTAGCAAAAGTAAAAGATGCAAGCTATTTTTGCTGTGTAACCCTTCCGGTGATGTTAGTGGAAGATCCACAGAGGCTTAAATTTATGATTTCAGAACTTTGTCTTTTAGTCAGACACTAGGGCATTTTGCCATTTCCTCCGTGAATTTGAAAATCCTTTTCTGCTGTTGATTTTTATGGGCACTTGAGTTGATACAAAAGCTTCCCCGCCTCAGTTGCAGGCTGTATAGTCTTTCTTGTGCTGCCTTGGACTCAAAACTAATTTAGTTTCCTAAAACAGAAATGTTCCCTTTTTTTCCACCCTTGGAATACTTTTCTTCTGTTTAATTGACTAAATTGGCTCAGTGAAGAGCACTAGAGCTGGCACAAGGGAATAGAGAGGAGCCCTTGCTGTTTTGACAATGGTAAGCCACTCATTGGCACTCTGTCTTGTGAAACAGTAGCTTTATAAGCTAGGGATGAAAGCTAAATTTTGGCATGGAGAGCTCCAGCTCAGGGAGGAAAATGTTTCAAATGCTCTGATACTCCCAACTTCTTACTAAAATGTGTTTTGTCACTCTTATTTTCTTTCAGTCTCCTCCCGCCTCCTTGCTTTCCATGTTTGTGTTTTTCTCATTTCGTATTGCTTTTCTCTCTTATGTGTTCTTCCAACTTCTTTTAATTCCTCTCTTTACTCGTAATCTTCCAGTTGCCTGATACACTGACTAGTCCATCTCTCTTGATTTGAGGGGCAAAAGCAATTGTCCCAAATCAAGTCCAGGGTCACTGGAGACGCTGAGGTAGTTCTGCCTTTTTATTGCATTATTCATAGGTTTGTCTTGCTTTTTAATAAATGCGTTAAATATATGCACTTTCAAACACTGTTATGTCAAGTAAAATTATCAATGCCTTTTTGGGAAAGCGTTCTGATATGAGGCCTTGCTGCCTTTGTTTATTTTCCAGACTGGGGAGCTGAGGACAAAGATGAGCCAATCTCATGAAGACAGTTTAACAAGCGTGGCCTGGAATCCTGATGGGAAGCGTTTTGTAACAGGAGGTCAGCGTGGACAGTTCTATCAGTGTGTAAGTTCTCTGCATCTGTCCCATTGAAAACAAAACAACTAATGGAAGTTTTGTCACAGTCAAATCTGAAGTTCATGTTTTTTCACTTTTTTTTCATGTGTATTTACACTAAAACTTCTGATCCTTTGTAATTCAAAGTAGCAATACATTAATGCTAGTATTTCAGCAGCACTTCTGTATGTAGCAGTTAGAAGGTTTCAAGCATATTTTGTCTGCCTAAAGGAGAATTTGTGGGCTGGGAATTTTTTCTTAGCTGTTCTGGAAAATACATGAATAAAAAGTAGTGCCTTTGTCCACAAGTAACGTTTGTTCCACAGAACTTTGACTATGTCTGTCTTAGTTTTTGCATGCTGTCGTTGCTTAGTGTAAAGAGAAATTTGAAACCCTCGTTACTTGACTAGTGTTGATTTTGCATGGTGGTCCACAGTCTCACGCTACCCTTGATTATTTGTCATCTGAATTGGTGCCCAGAAAAATAGTGCAGTATGCAAACCTCACTCACTGCAAAGGTGAGCTCTGTGACATGACGTAAATTGCATGTGTCATGCCCAAGAAAATAAGTAATGAAAGGGATTCTGAGCTCTGCAGGACAGATAACCTACAAAAGCCCTCGGTGAAGGCAACCAAGTCCTAATTCATTGTCCCCTCTTTTAACAGGGTAAGACTGCTTTCTGTAGCAATGGTCTGAACAGAAGATGAAAAAGATACTTGTGTCACAACTCCTTAGAAATCTGCGACTAACAATTACATTTTTTTTTTTTTTTTCCCTTCTGATCAGGATTTAGATGGTAATCTCCTTGACTCCTGGGAAGGGGTGAGAGTACAATGCCTTTGGTGCTTGAGTGATGGGAAAACTGTTCTAGCATCGGACACACACCAGCGAATTCGGGGCTATAACTTTGAGGATCTTACAGACAGGAACATGTAACTACCTCTTTTTCCTTGGTTTTGAATTCCTGGTTCTTAGTGTCAGAAGATTGAGGAAGGGTTTGTGAGGCAGGATGGGAAATAAGTTACTAAAATGCTCTCAGTATTAAAAAAGGAGAATAACATGGGACAAGAATTAGTGGGTTCTAGTTGCAGCAAGAAGCATTAGATCAAGTATTAGAAATAATTTCTTAAGCACTGGAGAAGGTTTCTTATGGATGATTTGACATTTCTGTCATCAAGAGTTGTTGTCTTCTCAATTCCTGGCATATTTTAGTAGATCCTGCCTTAAAGTTAGGAGTTGGATTTGAGGGCTGAAGTTCCTTTTGGTCTTGGGATTTGTCATAAGTATAAGTAAACTATTGCAGACCGGGCTTGTACTGACATAAAGACATACGTAATTTCAAATTCAGAACTGTCTTTCCCTGATAATACTACAGAGACAGGACATGCAAAGGCGTGTCTTGGAATTGCATCATTGTTTGGTTAAGTGTACTTTTAACACGGATGTGTCTTATCATTTCAGAGTACAAGAAGATCACCCTATTATGTCGTTTACTATTTCAAAAAATGGCCGTTTAGCTTTGTTAAATGTAGCAACTCAGGTGAGTTGGTGATGATAAATGGAAATGCAAATAAATCTGCTTGCATCTGCTACCTGTTTTAAGTATCTTTATGTGAATTGGAATGTTTGATATTAAGCAGTTGGATTTCATGTAATATGAAGTCCTTAGTATTCATCAGTATAGCATGGCATTCTCTGACAAGAAGGCAATCTTACTCTTGAGACTAATCTTTTTGACTGATTTATAGTCAAGAGTTTCGTACTACGAAATATGTACTATTAAATGTTAATATCTGGCTATTGCATCGAGAAGCATGGTACAGCAAGAATCGTAGCAGGTTGACGTGTGTGGAGGCATGAGAATTACATTTTATTTATTTATTTCTACTTTTGGAACCTTGGGAAGAATAGGAGCTTTCAGAATGGAAGGGACCACAGACTGAATGTTTAATCTAATAATTTGGTATATCTTTACTCTCTTGACCGAATAACAGTACTGAAGTAATGTACTTTCATCATATTTGATTTTTTTTTTAGTGTTTCAAAAGAATGCAATGAATAATATTTAATGATAAAATAACATTCTTTATACTTATTCCCAGGGAGTTCACTTATGGGACTTACAAGACAGAGTTTTAGTGAGAAAGTATCAAGGTGTTACACAAGGATTTTACACAATTCACTCGTGTTTTGGAGGTCACAATGAGGATTTCATCGCGAGTGGCAGCGAAGGTAACATCATTCCCTATTGTGCAGAAAACTGGAACACTGCATCCTTCCTATACCTTATTTTTATAATGTTGTAAGCAGCTGTCATCTATAAAAGCAAGCAACTGGCTCATTAAGTAAGTTTGAGGAGCCCTGAGATTGTGGCATACTTCAGGAAATAATTGTGTGCTAGCAGAAAGAATCTTTTGAGAGGATGGTGGTAGTAAAAAGCATTAATGAATCTTTTGTGTTGTTCCTCTAAAGCAAAAGCATCTGCACAGTCTTAATTAGAAGTGGGTGAGGTGTTCTTGAGGCATTTTCTTTTTGTGGTATGATACTTAGGCTTATGGTTTGAATCAAAAATACTTCTGGGGAGTGCTTCATTTGCCTGTTGGAGATACAGGTGTGGTGAGGTTATTTTCATTTCAATGGAGTCATCAGCTTAATTATGGAAGGAGTAGTCTCAAATTAAGCATAGTCTCAAATTAAGCAGTTGTTGACAGAGTCTGGTAGGGTTTCTTGGTGATCAAAGGCTTTGTGGTATGTTTTTATTGAACTGTCTGTGGCAAGAATAAAAATTAGTTAATGGTTTATATGTTGAATTGGTTCAGTTCTGTCACTGAGGTAGTGCCATCACCTCCCATGGAGGTCACTTAAGATTCAAGCCTATGCAGGGCTAAGAGTTATGCTTGGAATATGTAAGCAATCACTGTTAGTACTATGTAACTCATAGCTGTTAGGAAATAAGGTTGGCTAGGACATTACTACTATCCTTTTCTGGAAAATAACAAATATGTCTAAAATCAAACCAAAATTTACGCTCTGACCAGACCCAGTGGAATATAGTGACTGAAGGACAGCACCTCCAGTCCAGTGTGAACCTCTTCAGGGTTGAACAAGGTTCTTGGTTTGGGACCTAAGTACCTGCAAGTTCAGGTTTTATGTTGAGCCATACTGATGTGCATGCGTAGCTGTAGATACTACAGTGCACCAGTCTTTTTTTTTTTTTTTTTCCCATTTGTTTATTTTTTATCATCTTCATTGTCTAAAAACTACCAAGCAGTACTTGAAACTGATGGCACCCTATTTAGATTTGGACTGTCTGAAGCTGTTGCCTCTTTGCACTGAATTGTTGCAAATGTAGCTACTGAGAAAGTCTGTATCTTAAAAAGACAAGCAAACAAAACAAAAATAACAGTTCACATTGCCATAGCCTTTTTAAAAAAAAGTAATAGATTGATTACATTGTCATAACTTAAGGTATGTTGTCAGCTAGGTAGACAATCAATAGGAAGAAAATGGAGGTCTCTTTCTCAGAGGGGAATTGACTGCTGTCTTAATCTAGCTAACTTGTTTTTGCCAAAACAAAATACAGGCATTTGGACAAGCACCAAAATACTGGTTTGTGTTTAGGCTTAGATTCTCCCAGACAGCAGAGGCTTTCATGTCCCATGTTTAAGCAGAGGGTGAATTGTGTTGTTGAATAGTGTAGGTATGTAGTCTCTTGAAGTCATAAGTGGAATGTAAACACAACCAGAACATTTGCATCAGTACAAGTATATGTAAAGGTGTTGTACTCAAATGAGCTGATTCAGCAGAAGACAAGTTGAGCTACAACATTGTTCCGTGATGCTATTCTAGCAGGTAGGCCAGAGAGCAAGTTTGCTTTGTAAGGGGTTTGGGAGGAGGAATAGAGGAAGATTGGTTTGTTTGCTAAGTCTTCAGAATGACAACTACATTAAAACCTTTCGAATAGATTAGGATGCTTTCATTTGATATGCTAGACCTGAATACTAGGCTTTTGTGTAATACTAGTGATACATACTTACTTGGTTTGTTACAGTTCTGTTTGGAATATTCCAAAGACATTCCTAGAGAGGTCAGCACACAGACTCGTTAAAAGCTGCTAGTCTTCAGTTGCGGAAAAAAACCCCAAACCTGAAACAAAACACCTTTAGTCATTTATTCTTAAATATGGTTGGTTAAAAAGCAGTAACGCTTCTCTAAAAAAAAAAAAGGTTCAGTACTCTATTTCCAGTATATTGCCAGAAGTAATTAAAAGCTTCCTATCACAAAGTAAGATCTGTAGGGTTGTTTATTGCATCTGCTTTAATATGTACGCATTCATATCACGCAATCATTAATTGTCTTCAAAGATAGCTCACAATTTGAGACATTAAGTTTTGTTGCCCTCCCTCATTTGCTCTGTTTGCACTTTCACTGGAATATTTTAAGGTCTTTAGGATCAAGAAGTATTTCATAAACTATAGAGCTGTGATCTTAGCTACCACTCATCAACAGGTGGTGGTTGTAAATATTCTGCTGTAGTACTCATGACTTTATAATGCAGGTACTAATTTGTAAATGCGATGGTTCCAGGGGGGAAAAAAAAAAATAAATCTGCAAGACTTCTCTTTGAATTAAGATTACATACAACTCCGTATCTTTTAATTTAAGAGTAGCTTGGTTTCTCTCTTTAGCTGTGTATTGGCTTATTTGCATTGTAGTCAAATGTTTTTCTTCAAATACCAAGCGTAATAGACTTGCGGATGTTAAAAGGGAACGTGCTAGTGGAAGAGCTTTATCTGTATTCTTTTGAGCATTTTTGTTAGTGCTATTGCATATTCAACAGACACGGGTTTTAGACACAGGTTTTACAACATAAATGGATTTTTTTAGTTGCCGAGCACTTGTGTGGAAGTCCTGTTTGATATGACAAATTGGTCTGTGCAGAATGTTTCTCATTGTGCTTTTTTTTGATGCATATTTTATTTAGATCACAAAGTATATATTTGGCACAAGCGTAGTGAGCTGCCAATTGCAGAGCTGACGGGGCACACACGTACTGTTAATTGTGTGAGCTGGAACCCGCAGATTCCATCCATGATGGCCAGCGCCTCTGATGATGGCACTGTTAGAATATGGGGACCAGCGCCTTTCGTAGACAACCAGGATATTGAAGGTAAAAAATGGAGAGTGTGTGTTGGTGTTCTCTAATCACTAAAAGCTTACATGAAAGGCAGCTGGTTCAGTGGATTTTCTTTACTGTAAATAGGGTAGAAAAATGCTTTTAACTCTTGGGTTAGAATTGTTACTTTTACTAAAAAAGAAGTTACTGTTTGTTTGTTTTTAATGTATGGCTGTTGATTTTTATCTAAGTTATTTATGTTTGTGGAATAAAAAGGAAACAACTGGTATTTCCAAAATGATACTCAAATTTCTGATGTGGCCCTAAGAAAACTGTGGTGTCACTAAGACCTCAGGATTACATTAACTTATATATATAGACTTCTTAAAAATCTTGCTGCCAGTGCTTGAGGATTAATAACGTAAAATATTACTGAAGTTTAAATAATGCATTCTGACCGCACTGCAAATTGACCAATGGTATTACAATGCTTACAAA
>NW_009258284.1:187782-206193 GCF_000687185.1 Egretta garzetta
GGGGGGGGGTGTGTGTTCTCCAGTTCAGAGGCTTCTGTCATTAATCCTTCAACATTGTGGTAAAAATGTGCAGTAGACATTGAAATCTAGTATATCCCATTGCCACAGGACCTCATGGATACTAGATGTGGACATGAGTTCAAGGGGAACCCAGACAAAGTAATCAAAGAGAAATCCATTGAGTGCTACTAGATAAGTAAACACCTCTAGTTCAAAATGTCCCATAGGTGAAAATGGCTGAAAGTTGGAAGGATATTAGGAGGAAGAATTACCTCCTCTTCCTGCTCCTGTGCTTTCTGATGCATCTGCTTCTGGTCTTGGACTAGGTGGACCAGCCTGGCCAATCTCCTGTTTGTAACGCCTTGAATGCACCCATAAGGACTCAGAGCCTACCCTCCAGTTGGTTTTACTCGTGGTTTTGTTTATTTGTTTTCTCCAATTAGCTGCTTGCTCGCTCTTTCTTAGTTCCTCAGAAAATGAGCTAGTAAATGTCATAAAAATCAAAACAATAGAAAATGGATTTCTCACAGCAGTGCTTCCACAAGAGGTGTGTGGGTGCACAGAATAATACCTAACAACTTAAGCATCTTAAGTGGATGACGGACAGCTTTTTAATTAGCACACTCCCCTGGAACTTGAATGCAAATGTGGTGTTACTTTTTGGAAGAGATGCTTTTTGTGTACCAATGCCTAACGTGCTAAATTAATCTCTAAATTAATATGAATAATGATATCTAAAATAAGTGATTTTTAGCATGGGATTTAGTTACAGTATAAGATCCATTAACAATTGCATGTTCAGTAAAACTTCTGTAGATATACTGTATTAATGACATTATAATAGACATATCAACTATTGATAAGATCTTCAAGGTGTGATTTCTTTCTCTTATGTTTTTGTTTTTTTGCTCAGAGGAATGCAGTAGCATGGATAGTTGATGGCGAATTTGGAGCAGACGACTTCAGTTTAACTTAATTAGTCGTATTTTAAATGGCTTGGGATTTGGTGCAAACAAACATGATTGATAGCTGGACAGACATGCTCGTCATGAAAAAGAACCATTTCTGAAGCCCGGTTGGGGCCAAACATTTACCACCTTGCTTCATAGTAACCAGTCAAGATGAAGCACGTCGTTAGAACGTTGTCGGACACCGTGTTGAAATTTACCCCCCCGCATCGGTTGTGAAGAACTGTGCTACATTCAGGCTAACCATTGAACTCAGTATATATATTTTTCCCTCCTGCCTTTTTGTCTGGCAGGCTACTGTTCTTGTTGCTCTTCTGTGTAATGAAGTTTAAATGCTTGTTTGGAACACTTTATTTAACAGTTTAGAAGGCTTGATAGAAAGAGTGCTTTAGTCTGAAGAGTATACATTGGATAGGAAAGTATTTCCTTCTCTTGTTTCTCAAGTCTCTCTCCGCCTTACTTAGCTTGAGATCTTTGCAGCTTGGTTCATGGATTCTAGCCTTGCCCGTTGCGCAGTATATATAAATTGAGATGATAAACCAATGAACTATGTCAAAAGCACTCTCAGTATCACATTTGACAAAAAGTTTTGTACTTTTCACATAGCTCGTTGCCCTGCAAAGGGGTTAACAGCACAATTTTTTAAAAATAAATTATTTATAGGATTAAAATGACTTCATTTGTATACATTTGGAATTAAAACAATGCAAGAAGTGTCGTGAAACACGGTATCACTGATGCTTTTCCGGAGTGTCTTGAGACCCACTCAAAAGCAGTGGCTGGAAGGAGCTTTACGTAGGCAGTGAAGCTTGCGTTAGAAGGAGAAACTCACTGTCCATCTTTTACAGATTTAGGAAAAAAGCATTCAGAGTGCACCACCAGACCAAGAGTTTAAACAAGATGAGGTCTTTTTGTGTTGGTTTTTTTTTTTTTTTTTAATTACATAAATATATGCAACAATGCTGGTAAAAGGTAGACTACAACTCGAGGGAAGAATGTGTTGAATCCTTTCTTCACAAAGTCAACATTTTGTAAAACTAATTAACATACAAATCATAATTAAACCCTTGTATTATGATGGAAATTTTTTCTTTGATAAACAAAGGTGTATAGATTTTCTTTTTGAGAATATACTTTTAACTTTGCAGATCTAAATGCCTCTCCCAGACCTTGTTGCAAGCTGGTGCTGTGAACATCTTGACACGTCTAGGAATAGTTCTGCTAATATCCCGTGTTAAGAAAAGAGAAAGACATTTATAATTTAAGTATTTATTCTTTTTGCCGTAAACAGATGCCCTGGCATCTCTGTGCTTCTGCACTACACACACGTTCATGATGGGATGGCACTGGATTCCCTTTTGCCACCTTGGGTGGAAAGGTAGCGTTGGTGCTGCTGTGAAGTAAAGAGGGAGCAGGGTAAGACGTGCCACCGAGAGTTGATGTGAACAGGAGTGTGGACTTCATCCTTTAATGAGATAATAATCTAGTGTCCTCATTAGTCATGTGTGGAAGAAAGGTGGGGGAAGGTTTGCTGGAGTTCCTGGGAAGAGAAGTGTAGCCACTTTGATGGATGGGAACGTGGTGTTTAGCATAAACAATCCCTTTTTTTTTTCTTTCCCAGAAAAACAAAGTCAAACTTAGCAGGTTAGACTTTTTTTAGATCCCAGCCATCAGGTGGTGGTTCATTTTTTCGTTTTTTTTTTTTTTCCCCTTGCCTTGTGTGTAAACTTAAACATCATTTAAGATTCTGATACTTTGGTTGAGACCAGCCCTGAATCTGACATGCTCCTCTCTTAGGACCTCAAAAATGAAGTAGGAACTTAACGTTCTTCTCTTCAATCTAGTACTTTTGTCTCAAAATTAAGGTGACTTTCTTTGATAGCAGTTACCATTCCACAGGACTGGGAATACATGTGTAAATGGCAAGGCTTCAGATCAGTTCCTTCTTCCATTATGCTAGTTCCAGAGGAAGCTGGCTGTTTCTCTTCCTAGTTCAGACGGTGTAAGATTAGTCGGTCTTGTTCCTGTGGCATCAGTGTTGCAGGGAAACAGAAAACTTCCTAAGGTCAAATTTTCGTAAGCTAAACGTTTGGGTTTTAAATAAAAATTGAATACCTAAATTGTAAACAGTATTTTATAGGTTCAAAACATGGTATAATTCATAACCAATGCCAGTATGTGAATCTTTGGAAGTTACCCTAGCATGGTCTTACTCTGGAACTTACATTTTTCAAACAAAACGTTGTTTAGAGAGAGTAAGGAGAATAACCCTGGTTTTGATGTCTCTTAACAAGGTCTCCTACAATGGTCTGGCACTACTTGCTTACCTCATACTCATGGGACTTCAGTGGGAACTTCAGGCAGGTGGCAAAGGCTGGATCAAATCTCAAGTTTAGATTTCCAGTCTCATATACACTTCAGCAGGCATTTTTAGTGTGGTGGCCATACCTAAGCCAAGTGAGACTCCTTACCTGGTGCAAGCCGTGTGGGGGTGTGTATGGGCTGACGCCTACTTTCCACTGCAATGCATTGTAATTAGAAATTTAAACATAGTACTTTTGCCAAAATACTGCCCCTCCGTTCTGGGGTTTCTCTTCAGGACTTGGTTTGTACCTCTAAAATACACTTCAGGTATTTAGGAGCAGAGTTAGGGAGGAGGACACCTTCTGGTATCTCCACTTTAGTTTCGTGGTGCAACTATGCAATGTAAAGGGAAGCTCCGTGGAGACGGCAGAGTTTGCAGAGTGTCTCAGTAACGGTACGTTGCACAGCTAGCTGCCTCTCGCAGGTGATGAGCAAGGTGAGAGAAAGGTGAGAGCAACCTTCATTTTGCCACACTACTTGGTCCCGCAGTAATCTGATGTTAGAGATCTAGAGGTAACGAGTACCACTTCAACCTGTAGATTAAAGAGGAACCTAAACTATTTCTAACGTGTCACGTATTCACAATACGTGAATTGAAAAGTACCAATACTTTTTGTGCACAGACTATAAAATGAGGTGGGGGGGAACAAATAAGCTTGCTCATTTGCAACACGTTGATTTCCATGTGCTTAAAAATGTTCATAGGCTGGAGTCTAAGGCTGGAACAAGTACGCGCCTGCAAAATGACTGTTTCTAGTCAACAGACCTATGGCTTTAGAGAGGAAAATAGTGTAAGTGCGTGCTCCTTTTGTAACTTTCTCTGGTCAGCTGTTGGCTTCAAATATTCACAGTAGCCCCCAGGTTCTTGTCAAGGCAGATTTAAGAAAAAAAAAAAAAGTAACGCTGAAGCATTTTATTATCTGAATGTTCTTTAGCTGTTCAGGTAAGTAATTTTCAAGGCACAATGGAGCACAAAAGGGAAAATGCTAGATCTGTCCTTGTTTGGGAGGGGAGGGTAGTGGGGGGGAAATGACACCTTTTGTTTTTCAATTCCCTCTGTCTTTTTGAAAGTTCTCCAACTTTAAATTGAACTTCTTTTTATGATTAGAGCAAAGATGCAAGCTAGAAATCTATCCAGATCTTGCCAGTTACTTCTCAGCTTGGCTTCAAACAGGTAACGTTTAATAAAACTCGACATGTTCTTGGGAGTTTGTGTCCAGCTGTTTACTTCTACCCTGCTAAGTGATACTCCCACCCAAAATCACTTTTGAAGGCTTCCTTAGCAGGAAGCCAGGACTCTTACAATTACCTGTAGTTCGAGGGGTGATGATGTATCCCAAATGGGGGGGGGAGAAAGAGGAATGGATGTAAAAAGCAGGATTTACTGCCCAACAAACTACTGTAACTCAAGGGGGAGGAGGAAAAATGCACTTTCAATAGTCTGTCCATATTTTTAGCTAGAAAATACACTTGTATCTAATTTTTTTTTGAGGCGACTATTAAGAGGAACACCCATCCCATAAATGGCTAATCCTCCTTTTGACCTCCTCCTGTCTTTTCCAGATTGGCTTCAGTCCATTTTCAGCTGCCATACTTAATTTTGAAAACTGCTACTTTTAACGATGTTTAGAAAGAAAGAAAAAAAAATAAATCATTAACTCTGACACTTTTTTTAAAACAGGGTGGACTTAATTGAAGTGCGCAGTGTTGAACTACTGCTGCAGTAGCTGCCTCTAGTTGTTGAAATAAACTGTAGACAAGTTTTCTGTCTATTAATCCAGATAATCTGGATTCAATAAAATGTCTGAGTGTTCCTCCCATCTGGTATGAATGTGCGTGTGCGTGTGTTCCATAAACAGACAGAAAACCAAATGTTCTAGGTACTTGACATGTTTTATTGCATACTTTTAAGTCGTGTGTATGTGAAGTGTCCTTTGACCGGAAGGTTTTGGTTAATATCAGTATATTTTTATAAATTTGAAATTCATTGTGCCCCATTTTTTTTCTTAAGCATTTTTTCATTGTTAGGGCATATGTGCTAGACTTGAATCTTAACATTTTTAGGCACAGATGGAAAAAGTTATTGGCTCCTCGAAAACATATGGGACAAAATGGATCCTCAAAGCATGTATGTACTTACAAACCAAGCTGTAGAGATCAAGAAAAGAACTTTATTGTTGATCTCAAGATTTCTAAATTGTCAAGATTTATATGGAGTTGTGGTGGAACTAGTTAACACTTAGAGCTTTTGGTATGTAATGACTATTTGCTATGGACTGATATTAAATGTTTCAAAGGATTGCGTTCTTAAACTTTCTGGATTTTTGTTACTCTCCTCGGATTATATTAAGTAGTTAAAAATTTCTTTGCTATATTACATTAAAAACATAAGAACTTTGGGTCTCGTATTTATTTTCACTCGTTTTACTAATTATTTACAGAACACCGTTTTAACTTTTTTATTTTATAAATGTGTAGTATTTTAAACATATCTTTAAAAATTGTTCAATTGGAACTACATTAACTTCTGATTTGTTTTTATTAGGATTTTTAAAAAAAAAAATACACTTTTTCCATGTTGGTGCACAGCACTTAACAGAAATGTTTGTATTCCCTTTCTTTCAATTCAATAAACAGAATAAATAACTGGAATGAACAGTTCTTAGTTTCCCTAACTTCACTTACATGCCTATGACTTGGATGTTCATTTCTTGATCATTAATTATAGACTTCTTCCATAGTTGTAGTATTTCACTTCTGCACTAGGAAAATTAATTTGTGGTGGTTTAGCCGAAGATGAATTCGCTCAGTGTTGTGTGCAGGCTTTCCAGCTCTTGACGCTTGGCTCTAATCTACCTCACGCTTGTGTTTTCACTACATATAGCAGTCAACTTGCCTGTGTCCCGTCCTGTGCTTATCTGACTTGTTGAATGTCTACTCCTTTGAGGTGCTGTGAGAGCCTTGATTCCTTAACGCTGGAGCTTGCTTAAATACCAGACAGAGGTTGCTTTAGGTGATGGGTGGGTTTTGTGGCGGTCTTTGGTATTTCATATTAAGCAGGTGCTCCCAGAGTACTTGGACCTCTTGCTTAGACTTTTCTTAAATGGCAGATTGGGGACCTCCAGACTTCTAGTTGACATTGACCTAAGTGGATTCTGTGGCTGAGAACTCTTCAAGAGACCTCCCAGGCGTTGCCTTTGTTCCCTTCAACTAACCCCATGTTCTTGTCCCTCTTCCCTGTGCCTTAAACCAGAACCTAATCTGTGTCCTGCATTTTAGGCATTTTTATTCAGGTCTAGTTAATGTTCTCTTAAATAAAAAGCTGTGCCTAAATTTGCCTTCCCCTTCCTGCAGCTTTTCCAAACTCAAACCTTTTGCTGAAATGCATTCACTGTTTAAATTCTTTTAGCTTCTATACTGATTAGAAAAGGTCTTTACTCCCTCTAGCAGCACCTCTGTATTAACCTTCTTATTACCCTTTGAGCAGTGTTTAGGTAATCATGGCTTAAACACAGGTGCAAACAGAAGGGGCATGCCTTATCCCTGTCCACGTGCTGCTTTGTGCTGCTTCCCTTGGGTACCAGCATTCGCGGGAGGGTTGCAGACCTGCTTCAGCCGTAAATGAGCCGCAGAGCAGATGAGGGAAGTTTTTTTTTTTGGCTGGGTTTGTCAGCCTGCTTCATGTCCTGTCCTATGCCTGCCTTTAACTGGTGAGAAAGTTGCAAAAGGGACAGGTACATGATTTCTACAGAACTGTGAAACTTCACCATATGTAAGATTTAAAATGAATTGTCTTTTTTCTTTTTTTTTTTTTTTTTAAACCCTTCAGGTTGTTTAAAAGCAATTACATAAGGAACCTGATTGTGAAATGCTCATCTATCAATCAGCTTAAACCCAAACTCTGCCTGAGGTGGAGTACTTCTCCTAGGGGGACAGGTTCTGTTTTACTCTGCCACTTTACACCTTGGCTTACGCTTTCTGCACTGCCTGATGCATCCCACTGACCTTTGTGTGGCCCTCAGGTTTCTGCCAAAGATAAGGCGGTTAATGTACAGGTAACTGCACGGTGGTCAGTAACAGCCTAAATTTTTCTGTTGCCACCTCTAATCTCATTACTATAATATCTTTAGAGGCAAAAAAGGTCTTACCATTTGTACAAAGTTCTAGAGAGCATCTCGTGAGAAAAAAGAATTAGATTAAAGCTATGCCAATACTGAACATATAAAGATTTTCTTTTATGGGCTTATCAGGGTTTTGGGTTGGTTGTTAACCTGCATGTAGAACTGTGCTTAGGGCTACTAGTCATACTATTAATCCCACTGCTTTACTATGTTCCATAATACAGGACTTGTTTACTAGAGTAACAGAACACAGAAGTAATTTACTAAAATGAGGAGATAAGTATATTCTTTAATAAAACAAGATAACCACCAGTCTCCAATGGTAATGATTAATTAGGGGGAAATAGGCTATTGTACATATTTTAACTAACTCCCCCCTCCCAAGTGCAGTACTGTAACAGCTATCTGATCCCTCTGAAAACTGCTGAATGCCTTAGCAGGCTGACCGGGCTCTAGACCTTGGGTAAGGAAAAGAGCTTAATAAACCTTGCTTAGAAGTTAGAAGCCCTGTAGGCCAACTTCAGATTTATTTTCCTGGATTAAGAGCTTTCTCTAAATCACAGCTAATAATTTGAAGGATAAGCTTCCCTCATTAAGTTATACTCTGACACCTCAGTTCCATAGAATGAATAGGAGGGAATCTCTGGTTTGGTCTCACGCTGATTCATAGTGATAAAGTCAGGTGAATTTTTATTTAAAATCAGTCTAAAGTTTGTAATTGTCTTGAATTCTGTACAGTAAGCTTGGATTTATATTACCCTGACCCAGAAAGTAGAGAGTTTGTTTTGATTTTGTACTACTGTAAAATCTCTGCGCTCTGTGGCTCTCCCACGGGATAAATGCCTGTAGGATCCCTATTTCCAGCCACTGAACTACATTTTTAGCAATTACAAATACATTTTTCCCATTGCTGACAAAGATCTCAATGCGGATCTCTGTTAAAGTGGGAAATGACCCTCTCCAGTAAGGAAAGCTTCAAAATTACCAGTGCAATTGCTCAGCAGAATTGTAATCTCCGGAGCCTGCTACTGAGGTTTTTACAATTATTATAACACAGTGTTAGATACAAACAAGCAGAGAACTTATTTCTATAAAGAAAGTGGGGTGGGAAGTTTGCATTCATATAAAAGTACAGCTTGTTTAATATTTGACAGCCACCACTTAAAAAACATATCTTGTTGGTCTGTCATGGTTAATAATTCATTCTTGAGGAAAAGCAGGGAGGAATCCACAATAACATCCTTCTAGGTCAGCGATATAAATTGAGACATATTCTACCCCTGGGTTTTTTTGGGTTTTTTTTTGTGTAGATGTGTTGTTCTTTTCCCTTATCCTTCCCTGTCCTGCTCCCATCTCTGAAAAAACACTTCCCTCAGTAGAGGAGAACAGAAGCTTTTCATAGCAAGTGATAAATTTTACCAAGTCCATTAGGGAATAGGCCTACCTTATCTAATGTCAGCACTACACTTCTGAGGTGCTAGTAGTTAGAAATCATTGAAGACAGCGTATCTTACAAACTTTTCCATTAATAATAAATTTCTTATCTCAAAATCATGTCTTTAGAAGATATAAAACTGCCAGTCTAAGTGGTGGACTTACAGATTAATGGTCATGTTTCTCACTGTGAAACATCATTAATGAAATTTATCTACTGTTAGCACTACAGCAAGGACTAAAGCAGCTTACGCTGCCCTTTCTTCTAACAGGTAAAACCCAACATGTGTGTAGCATGTTTTCTTCACATACAAGGTAACTTAATTGCCTACCGTGTAAGCAGCTACAAAAGTTACTGACTTTCCTCTTTTAAAGTTTTATTTGCTCTCCTTTTTCCAGACCTACATCCTGTCTGGGTTTCAGCTTTATAAGGCAGTGCTTTCTGCGGTTTGACTTTTGTGGTGTCGAGTAGTCAGTGGCATGCAGCTGTGGTAGCTGTTTCCCTAGTTAGTTTATAACTAGCATAATTTTCTGCAGTTTTTCATCTTTGCAACAGCTGAACTTGGACTCCGCCCATCCTAAGTTTAAAGCCAAACTTCTCCTATAACAAACATTGAGCACAAGGTATCTAGAGAAATCAAGCTCTGGTACTGTCTTTTCACTGCTGGCCATGAAAACCATCTGCTAACTACAGCTATACACCAAAGAACAAGTACTTAAGAAGGAAAAGCTCATACATTTTAGGCTTTAATTACCGAACTGTATTTTTAAGTGTTTCACTTCATGTGTTTGTTTCAAAAAACTTGTTTCTATGCACATATAAAAAATGTAAAGACAGTGAGGGTACAAACTCAGGTTTATATACTTGTCACTGATGCAAGAGCTACACAAAAAGAACTTGGTTTGCTGGTGTCTTTGAAGCAGAGTCACATCAGAATTGGGATAACCGGGTTATGGTTTACCAGACCACCTCCCCGAGCTGGACATACTCTTAATTCACTAGGTTCATGGAGTAGTGACTGCTGATAGTCTTTTGCTCTGTAACCAACTCTGACCCCGGTGCCATGTGATGTTTACTTTGTATGGCAGTCTCTGATGTATTTCAATGACAAAATAGGAGTTGAAGGGAAAAAACAAGTATTAATCGTGTTTCTTATTTATCTATTTTTCACTCTTACACACAAGCGTCACCTTCACCAAAGGGACCTTAATTCATCCAAATACAAGACTTCATATAGGTTGTTGGAGGGAGGGGTGGGAAGGGAGAAAAGTGTAACTTTTATTCCATTGCCTTTTAGCTGGAAAAAACACGGACACAAAGATGCAAGCTGTGCTACTGTTCCACTTTGAAATCTACCTTCCAAGCGCTGCTTTCAACTAGGCTCTAACAAGACAGCTGACACCGTTCAGTAAGAAGCAGACATCAGAGCTGCACTTAAATTTGTTCTGGAACTACCACTATTATCAGCCCATGCTGGTGAAATGAGTTTCCCTTCTCACCATTTAATTCCTACAGAGATCAGTTCTGGAAGCAAGGATTTCACCTTACAGAAGCAGCAGTTCAGGTTGTAAAGGAACAAAAACAACTGCTACACAAATCCAATGTCTTTTGAAAATATTTTATGTTAAAAATACAGAAAAATATTTCTTGTTCAAAGAGGAAAAATATACTGCATGACGACACTGATCTAGGTATGTTCGGAAGGTGTCTGTGGCTCCACAACCAGTCACTGGAGTGATGACCCAATTTGGCAGCTAATGGTTCTTTTTCAACTTCTCAATCATTTATCAAAGCCAGAATCATACTGCGACAAAACAGAAAACACGGTACCAGTGGATTACTGAAGCATGTGCAAGTAGGAACAGCTATCGCTTTCATGAGAGAACCACACTTGATTCTGAAGTAGAAAGTCAAGGCAGTTACACTACATGCTTTGCTTATGAAGACAAGGACTGCAGAAGTAATACTGCAGTGGAAGAGCAGTAGCTCTTCCATCTTGTAGTTACGCGGCCCCATCACAGAACTCATCCATTTCTAGCTTACCCAGACCAACCTTATTTCCTAAACCAGAACTTGTAAAATAAACTTGGTCCTCAAGATGATTTCCATTCTAAAATTGGCTAATTATTCTAAGTGCTGAAATCATACAACTCTTTATATTGTACTTACAGTGGGTTTGAGATTAACGAGTAGTCTGAGTTTCCAAACAATGTTTGATCAGAAAGAATAAAGGCATATAATGAGCCTGCAGATAGCTGTCAAAATGTACTATGGAGGTTTAGCAGGATGCAAAAAGATAAGACACTTAAGAATACCAGCAATTACACCAGCAGAACAGAGGAGATAAAAATAGCTGGCAGACAATTCTTTTGTTCCTTGGGAGCAATGTTTGAAACCAACCTGTAAAGGTACATGAAGAAGCAGAGCAGATGAAAGCCTAGTTTAATCATGGCTTCCTTCATGTGTGATTTCAGTTGTCCTCGGTTATGGATCTCTGTGGGATCAAATACCCCCATGTTTCCACTTGGCACCATAATGTACCTGAATGTTTAAGAGAAAAAAAAAAAAACCAACAGGAGTATAGTCATCAAAACATTAGGGACTGTCACGGGAAGAGTAGGGGGAAAGCTTGCACAGAAGGGACTTCCATCTAAAGAGCTGTTTCACAATTCAACATAATGGAGCTCTTTTTTAATTCTATTTCAGTTTCAGGGTATTGCATGTATCTCTGCCACCACAATCCACAAACAAAGAATAAGAGAACAAGAAGTAGCAAAAGCATCAGCCTAGCTTCCCATGTATAAATGGGAGAGTTCCCAGAGAATAGCCAATTCCAGTTCATTTTAATTGCTGTTCGTGGTTACTTGGTGTTATGAAGGAAACGTCCAACCACAGTGGAAAGATGCATTAGATGAAAGGGACTGGAAAAGAATTAATTTAGCTATGAATTAGTGATTTATTTAAAGAAAACAACACATAGATAATCACAAATTCCAGCGGTCAAAATGAGATAGCATAAGACAAGACAAAGGATCTGTGTACGATTCCCATCTTTGTCACAGCCATCCTGCGTTATCTCCGCAGAGACTCTGAGGCTGACAGGATGAGAGATTGGGCAGAACTGAAGAAGTTAAGTACTGCTGTCCAAACCCACGTAAGAATAAAAATTGAGTGAAACAAAGTGAAATGTAAGCAAAAGGAAGAATAAAACCAACAAAACAAATGCTAATGTACTGTGAAAATTCAACAAGCAGCATATTCTTTTGTCATAAGCATTTCTCAAGAGAGCAAATGCAAGCACATGAAGCTCTCACTCCAGCCAAGCTCAGCCTAGAACAGTATTATTATTTCACTTAAATATCATACAGGCTCTACCTTCCTGGAATAATACTCTTTCTACACAGGAACTTAACTCCTGGTCTTATACCTGGAGCAAAAGCAAGGTCTCAGAAAAGAACACTTTTGATTGTCTTTATATACTCGAAGAATGGCACCACTTGTACTCCAAAAGGCACTCCCTCACCTCTTACAACATTTATTTCAACAACGGGAGGGGAAGAAAGGGAACAAGAAACAAGGATGCTTCCTATCAGCAGGAGACAAAAATAATAAAAAAGAAGTTAAGACCATAGTATTTGTCTTTCTTTCACAGAGGCATTAAAAAGCCCTGCAGCATATTTGATTAATAACAAAAGACAATTATGTTCCATTAAAAGTATTCATGTGAAATAATTACCATTTGAAAGTCTCTTCTAAACTTGAAGTTTTAAGCAATATTTCTATTTTTAGTATTGTAACACAAATTATTGTCCATTTACTGGACATGTAATGCATTTTATTGGAAGAAAAGGAAGAACACAAGTTTCCTGTACCGATTTATCTTAGAAGTAGAGCGTGTAGTTTCCTTATATATCTAGGATACAAGTGCCATAAAGGTAGTATTTATTAATTTTTCTTTTTAAGAAGAATTATAACACTTAAATGATGCAACTTAATTAAAGCTTGCAGAAGTTGGGAGGTAGTATTTCCAAGAGACCCACAAGCCAGTGCAGCTAATATTATACATCTAAGGAACTGTAGTCATGGCCACAACGATGCTAGATGCTGACAAATACAACTCAAGCCAGTTGTCATACTCTCAACAGCAAAAATCCTCTGCAGCAAAACCACATAGAACAAGAAAACTGTCAGTTTTAAAGAAGACACACATTAGTGCCTCCGGTATCTACATTCAGTGGAAGTGGCTGCCACAGCAACAGGACGTTTCCCTTTATATTACACAATTTGTAAGGGACGAGGAAATCTTGGTCAGAATTTTCACTGTATTTTAAAGATTTTTAATTTTTTTTTCCTCTTTCAGTTTTAAGAGGGATACAACCTACTTAAAGACATGACAAGAATCACATTATTTTGACCTATTGTCTCAGGTATGTCTATATAACAAAGAAGGGAAGTGTTCTTTTTCTTTAAGAGTTGCTTTCTTTTTGTCTAGTCACATTCAACATTTCCTTTGTAATTCTTGCTTCTTTTATATAGTAGCAGAAATATTTAAGAGCTAAAAAAATACCTATTTTGAAATATGATTAGGTTTCAAATAAACCACTTCAATATCTAGTTTTAAAACAAAGGGAATATAAGACAAAACTGTGTCTCACTGGAGATTGCATAAGTCATTACAAAATTCAGCAAGAAATAAACCAAATTAAATGAGCAACTGAGTATGCAGAATTAGGGTCAGTAGGATGTTACAATAAACATGCTGCAACTTTTGAAGTCTTCCCTGATGCTGTTTTTGACCAATTTATCTTCCTCAGGATTTGTTTCTGATGCCCCTTTCACAGAAAACCTCTCCACTCTCACTGAAATCACTGAGACAGTTAGCAAATTAAGCCAGTACTGCCTGTAATTATACCATTTACTAATCAAGATTAAGCAGGTTTTGAAGGAAAGAGAATAAGGGGAAAAGTATTATTGTCCTATCTTTCTCTATTATCACTTAGATATACTACAAAGCACGGACTTCTTCAATCTCAACACAGTTATTTTGATTTCTGTATTCATCCTGGAGTAGAATAATAATCTCAAACCTTTCTGAATTCATGTGCAGCAACACTTACACCAGAAATTGGTTCATGAAATACTATAACATACAAAGAAGATTCAAACACGTTCAGCTGATGCTGGAAGTTTGCGGCTCATTGTAACAGGTTCACACTTCATCTATTCCCACTTAATCCTATTTTAGTCATTGACACCTTCTCCTCTCTTCAGTGTATTCAAACTGCTCTACAGTCCAGCACTTTTCTGACTACCATACCTTTTGTCCATTGAACACTGGGTCAAATGTAAGTTCTATCCCAAATAATCAGATTTCCTTTGTAACACTGAACAACACATTGTCTGATTTTGCAGACCTTTAACTCCTTCACTATAGATGGGATATTCCAGGCTATTAACGTGAGTGAAACTCCTCAATCCTCAGAGAGAAGGCAGGATTAGCAATACAGGTTTAACATTTTGACTTCTTGTGGCAGGGCAGGCAAAGTATCACATTGTCATATTCATTTATTGCCTATACCGCACATCTAAAATTGAGGAAACAATCCTGGATTTTAGGATATTCAGAATGTCTGCCCCATGTAAAACAAACATAAAATGAGAGCTGTCAATTCAAAACAGCAGCCAAAGCTTACTGCCGGAAGCGTGGAAATAGAAATAACTGTATCTTTAAAATTCTCTCCAACCAGGTTTAGAAGGGGAAGCAAGTGGCTACTGTAAACATTAACATAAGTAAGCAGCAAAGGTGTAACCAGTACAAGAAATCTTCAAACCTTCAAAGAAAATGCATTCTCTCTAGCATCTATCCTAAATGAAACATTAAATACAAACTCCATACTTGCCAGCAGACACCAAAGGGAATACCAGTCATTTTTGTGCAACAGCGTACATACAGGTGGCCAAACAAAACTATCCCTATGTGTGTGCATTTAGGCAACATTTGTTTGTTAAGCATGCAAGTTATAGTGTTTCGTGTTAACTCCATCATAGAAACATTTGAAGGCTTTGCTAGCAGTTTTATAGAAAACACGGGTGGTAAATGCGTGGCTATTTTGCCCAAGAACAACAAGGTTATCAGTAAAGGGATCCTCAACTTCTTTTTAATGAGAGCTATGAAACCTCGTGTAATTTTACCAGCAACTTGACCCATCCCTGCAAATTGTTAGCCCTAGCAGCTTCAGGCAAACAAGAATTACAGCCACCTTTTCATACTTATATCTTAAACATTTGGTCTTTTGGACTTCCCGTAGTACAGTGATTAGAGATAATTTGTGACAAATCCACACTCAGTTTTACATGAGCATAACACCTGTAAAGGTTCAATTCTCTGCAATGGTATCAATGATCAAATGATACGATGTAAAAAGAACATTTCTGAACCGTCAGGCTCAATGTTGCCACGTGGAAACCCCTACTTTCAAGTAAACTCTTTCAAAGTGGTAGACAGCCCAGTATACAAAGACCAGTAACATGAACAGTTGTCTGTGATGATGAAAAGTCTGCAAACCTTTCCAAATACAAAGAACCAAGATGGGGGACCAAAACCAATGCAAACAGGGGGGAGAGAGAAGACAGTAAATGAAGGAGGGTGCGGGGACTAACACCACAGCTGGATGGTTTTACAACCATCAGCCATCCTAACCTAAGTACTCTTATGCTGATAGTGATACCAGGCACGTAGGCACAGCATGAAAAACGTTAACTGTGTTTGCAGTACTACTTCATAACCCCAATTAACACGCTATTGTTTCCTATGAACTTGGGAATGAGACTTACAAATCAAGATTCCTGGGCACTAGAGAGAATGTAAGGAAAGGCCAAAAGCTTCATATCCTTTACACTGTTGAGTTTCTTGTCATTTTAATTCCAAGGAGAGGAGAGTTTTACGTTAGATCCATGAAGACAGCTCAAGAACACAACTGAAACATCTCATCATGACATACTTCTCTTCATACTACACTTAAAGCTAAACTAGTAACAGTGGGGGAAAAAAGCACACAAAACCCTTTGCACTTACCTATATATATTCCATGTTGCTACTGGCAAATTAAGGAGAAAGATGAACCAGTGCAATGAAATAAGCATTAACACAGTTACAACAGCATGGCCAATCACCTCAGGGACCACCCACTGTAAAAAGGGAAGAAAAGAAAGAAGTTATATGCACAAACGTAAATTCCTTTTTGAAAAAGATCTATATAGAGTTATTATCTGATTCTAATCATGTCAGACAGAAAATTAATCGAAGAAGAAAATTCATGATTTCATCACAATATGGGGAAATTAATACCTTCAGACAGATTCCATGTGAGTAAGCCAGAAATCAGGCCCTAAGATATTATAACAGAGGTACTTTATCTAAGTGTTACAAAAATTTCTAGGTAGAAGCACAGCAGCTGTTTGAACACAACTATATTACGCAAGCATTTAAGGAAATGAGTTAAGAAAGTATACAGTGCTCATTTGAAATCACTGCAGAGAACATCAGATTTAGGAGTGAGAGGAGCAGATAATTAAAATCTGTACAGACACAGGACACACAGACACCCTCGGGCTTGGAACACATAAGAAAGTTAATCAATACGGAAACCGGCATAGTCAAATTGGGTCTGCCCCTAGCAATAACACATTTTTGGCTTGATAGCATCTGTAGCATTCTCTCTTACACAGAAAGAAAATACCTTTAAATCAAAGTGAACACCCTTGTGGGAAGGCCACATTGATGTAATGAAATCAGTTTTAAGGGGATTTGGTTAAAACAGTATTTCTCCTTATCACAGTAAAACTCTCTACTGTTCAAAAGAGGTTAGAAATTACACAGAAGCAGCAGAGAAAGTCGGTATGATGATCCCAGAGTTCAGTCACGAGTAGATATCCTTGGTGTGGCACACCTACGAGAACAAAAGCCCAGAACTCAAGAGCTCTGCAAAGACTTAAGTCTCAGTCCCATGAATTCAGAGCAGCAGCCCATCTCAGAGCACCAAGGGTCAGAAGAACAGCCTTTCCTAACTGAATTTGAGAAAGACGGGCACCCAAAAAAGACAAGCAGATTGAAATAAAGGATACATGCAAAATATTGCCAATTAGTGCTCTTCAGATATACATTACATCCCTGTTATTTGTGATGCTAAGATGAAGGACTGTTTTCTTAAAGCACATTAAATGCAAAGAATAATAATTTACTTTATTGAGTTTTGAGCAGCATGATCTAGCATTAATGTAGTCACATTCCAAATCTGATAATGTAATTATCTGATGTCCAAGATAAGGAAAAATTGTATGGTAACTCAGGATACACAAAGCTTTATTTTTATCCAGTAAGTTAGGGAGAGCCCCCTGCTCTCAGCGTACACTGTCTTGTTCTATTGCTGGTCTGCCAAAAGGATATTTCAATCAGTTACAGCTCATTCCTACTTTAGATAGAAAGCTAGGCCACACTTTATCATCAGGCCAAGTGGTTTTATGATGTTTTTCCAAGGGCAACTGTTGCACAAGTGCTAAAGTTCAGCTCAACACTTAAAACAGACCAAGGAGGCAAACTCAGTATTTTTAGTATCAGAATTATTACGACAACACCTGAAATCAGAACTTAAAAGGAAGAAAAAGTTAATGCACTTTTAAAACTCTCCTCACAATAAAGCTAAACAGTGCAGCTTTAAGAAGTGGATCTACTTTATTTACATTTACAGCAACACTGGATTAATTCATACTTTGCTAGGAAATAAGAGGGTAACATTGTTATCATGTGAACTTTCAGCAACTGAAATATGATATCGGAGACAAGGAAGTTCTCCCAAAAAAAAGGCTTAGCACATGCATATGCACATCCTCGTGCTACGTCCTGTAAAGCTCATGCTCTTTTACTCCAAGAAAATGAAAAAGCACAAGATTTTCTCCTATCCCTAAAGAAACAGGTAAAGCCTTTTCATTTTTCGACAAATAACTTATCCTTCTAGGATGAATTTCTTTCAAGTGCTTCTGTACTTTTTTCTGTTAGAAGAACTGGGTAGATCCTGAAATAACGCCAGGATGTGAAAGAGTATGAGAGACAATTCTCTTTTATTTAGGGAAGGGAAAAAAAAAAAAAAAAAAAAAAAAGAGAAAAGCAAGCCGAATCAGTGCTTTGACATTCTAATACCACCAGACAGCAAAAACTGCAGGCAAGTTTGTAACAAAGAATACGGAAATTCTGTTTCTCGAGGAACTCCCAGTCTCCTGGGAGCTAGGAGCTCACATCTAAAATGCAGTAAAGTATCCGTACAATTAAGAGACTATGGTCTGGCCGCATTTTTTTAGGCCTGGGTAGCTGCTGAGGGCGTGCAGCAGGCTTTCTCCACCCGTTTCTCTACACCGATGCCGAGCACATGCTGCTTCAGCCGAGGCGCGATGTATTTGCCACAGCACCGGCGGCCGAGGCCCGAGGCAGGTTGTGGCCACCCCAGCTCCAGCGCCTGCAGGAGCGAAC
>NW_009258284.1:207112-259421 GCF_000687185.1 Egretta garzetta
TTCCTCAGGGCTTTAAAAAGGCTTTGGCAAAACCTTTAAAAAGGTCTTTTCTCCCCCTTTATTTTCTTTTGGTTTGGGGTTTTTTGTTTGGTTTTTTTTTTTTTTTGTTACTTTCTTCCATCTTCTTCAGTACTTCGGATCCTGAAGCTGGCTGCTATTTCAACTGTGAAATGAATAGCCAAAAAAACCCAACAAACCCAAACAAACCATCACTCTGGGTAGATGTAGGCAACTTGGAAGCGTTTACATTTGGAAGCGTGTACATCAATGATATTAAAAGAGTGGAGAAAGGGGAAAAAATGTGTTTGCTTCCATAATAGACGTGTGAAGAGTGGGGAGAACAGGGATTCCTTCAGGTGGCGTAGTGCTGTGTTATATTTTGTGAATATTTATGGTGAATTTGCAAATTGATCACCATTTTTCTGTGTATAAATGGACTCCGCTTCTCATTCCTTAAAATGTGAGCGGCTACTTGAGGGAGCTTGCCTGTTTTCCTTTACAAGATCACAGTGACTATCATAGAATCATAGAATCACTTTGGTTGGAAAAGACCTTTGAGATCATCAAGTCCAACCTTTAACCAAACCCTGCCATCCCACCACTAAACCATGTCCCTAAGCACCTCATCTATCCTTCTTTTAAATACCTCCAGGGATGAGGACTCTACCACCTTCCTGGGCAGCCCATTCCAGAGCCTGAGACTATGCCTTAACTATTCTGAAATGAAAGAGATGGCTGGTTTTGTGGTAGACTTGGTATTTTCTGCATGTCAGTAGCTGCCCATGGGTGGTGCAAAGTGTAACATCATTTTAAAAAATAACTCTGTATTCAATTTTCAGCAATTTGATTAATTTAAATTTAATGAGATTTTGAAGTTCTCCTTGCTGTGACATTTGTGATAACATATCTTTTAGGGAGATTCTCTGTTTCCTTTTTCTTTAAGGAGCCCACCATTACAGTATTGAAACTCTCCTAATTTGGAGAGTGGGGGAAGAAAGCAAATGGAGTATCGTTGTACCTGAAATTTAGTACATTTTCTCACACTTCCGTAATTTTGGTTTGAAAATGGGTTGGATCAGCTGCTGTCAGAAAAGAGGATGCTTGACTGAATTCAATTCCATTTATATACTTTTCCCTAGTATTCTTTGAAACACCTTGCAAAGTTTGAAGGTTGTATTGTGACAGTATCCATACTAAGTGATGTAAATTGTTTTATTTTTAAGGTAGGAGATCTAAGGCAAAAGCAGGTTAGCTGAGATAAACCGCAGACTTCAGAAGGATTGACAATAAGATGGTGTGTGGCTTACAAAGTCATCTTTCTTACTAAATAAAAACAATGGGAGTTGCACCAGCAGAAGTCACTGAAGCACCAAAATACAGGATGCTGCTTTTCCTTGGGAAACATAGCTAGTTAGTTATCTGTCGTAATAAACATTTCCCATTTCATTGGCAGATACTGTCTGGTGTGTTCCAAGGGAGTTCAAAGCTGTTTCTGATTTTCATTTTGACTTGTAAGAAGACCAGAGTTTGAAATAGGCTTATTTGGTCTAGCTGTTTTGGTGAAGTGATTGACAAAGATTTTATTCACTGCTTAAAATCATTCGTTTCAGTATCTCGCAAGTAGTAAATGTGGCCAGTATGTTGATATTGGAATTCTAGCATCTGATTTGCAGAAAACCTACAGGTGAGCAAAGATTTGTATTCTTCTATTCTCCATTCAAAATATAGAATATATTATCTTGTTATTTTGCATTTGTGTATTTTTAATAAAAATTTTAATTTTCTTTGTTAACTTCATTGCCAATTGTTGAGGTTGATTGAAACAATAAGATCATTTCCCCTCCAGTGTTTTCCTCTGCTGATATATCTAGTAACTCATATTTTATTAATGCATTGGCATTGCAAGATCTAGTCGTGGTTTGTTGCTTTTTTTTTTTTTTTTTTTTAATTAAACAGTTACAGATACATTACAGCATGTTGGTCCTTACCCCAGGGAGCATAAAATACGAGGGAAAATAACACTTCAGTGCAGGCAGATATGGGACACAGAGGATTCAGTAAGACGCTAAATCTTGCTCATTTGCTCAGCAGGACAGTTGGTCTTCTCTAATTATTCTTAGGCTGTTAAGCTTTTCTGGGTGGGGAGCAAGGTTGTGTTTCAGCAGATCATTAGTGGGTGTGGGGGTTAATGAAGGTGGAAAAGTACATTAATTCATGTTTGCATGTTCTCTTTATTTGTGCCTTGTTAGAGAAAGGGAGCCAAAACCCTTGGTTAAGATGCCTACAGGTCTTGGATTTTTGTTTTGGTTTTCTTCTGTCAGCTATGGTATAAAAGCAAATAAATAAAATATGCCCTCAGTAAGTGAAGGTAAAAGGTTGATGATTTTTGTTTGCATTTAAGGATGTTCATTAATCAGATTTTCTCATAGTGACCGTTATTAATTAGCACAGTTATTCCTCGCTGGACTCTCCTTTCTAGACTGTAGTCCTGGGTCCATATGTTCTTGTTTGAATTAAAATTAAAGAAATTGGTAGTGTTGTGAAATAGAATCGTGCTCATTTGTACATTGCTGCTTCTCTAAATCTACAGTTAAAGAGGACCTTGATAATTTTTACTAAACATTCCTTTAGGGACCAGTATAGTTTAGTGGTTTTGTTTCATCCTAGTGATTGACCTATTCCAGGCTTAAGAAAAAAACAATCACATTTTCACATAGTTGGTTTTTAATAAGCACTTGTGTAGAAGCTTGGGTATCAACTTACAGTGTATTTTTTCCACTGAGAATGACAATGTGTTGAGGGGAAAAGCAGTTGGTGTAACCTGTTTATTTTTTTTTTCAGTGCAGAATATGGACGAAGAAAAAGAAATGCTTTTCGAATACAAGTTGAAAAAGGTAGTATTGTTAGTACTATGTCCAAGATGCCAAATTCTTTGATTGTGCTTTTGCTGTTTTCTTAGCATGTTTGAACTTTTGCTTTCAGTGTTTGGAATAATCAGTAATGAGAAAGAACGTGAAGAGTTAGCAGTTTTAGAAGCTGAACATGTGGCAAAAAGAGCAAGACAACAAGAGAAAAATGAGTAAGAAGAATTTTTAATGCCATTAGTATTATAATCTCTTTAAAGCTTTCTGTCTTCGTATTATTCAGTTTTGCTAGTTTCAAGGTTACAGATAAATCCTGGATTTCCCATTGGCTTGTCTTCATCAAGAGTTATCTGTAGTTAACAGAAGCACTTTTTTCACTGCAAACAAGCAGATACTAGAGCCAATCATGATTTCTCTGATATGGGGAACATACAGCCCTGATTTAGTGGATATGCTTGGGGCTTCCTTGATAGTTTTCCACATAAGGCCCCAGTCCTCATGTGATTCAGTTCTTTTGTTTTGTTTTGTTCTTAATCTTTCTTGGGTACGAGAGATATTAGCAAAATCTGAGTGGTAAGACTACAAGGCAGGCTATTCAGAGTAAATCACCACTGGCTATGAGATTGGAGTTCAGATTTCCTGACTCCTAACCCTGTGCATAGACTCACAGACCATTCTGGTTTCTCTAAGCTGTGGTAGATATTAAGGGTCTCATGGGAAATTAGGACATTGTTGTCAGAAGGACTAGTCTAGTTTAGCAGTGATTTGCTGCTACTTCCCTTGTGGCAGCACTGGTGATTGTGTGATCTCTTGGTGAACTGAATCAGATTGATCCTACATCACTTTTTTAGGACTGTCTTTCAGTCAGGTTGCCAGGTCAATCCAACTCATCACAGACTCGGAAAGGATGCATTTTTTAACTCTTCATAGTAGTAAATTTAGAGCATGTGAGTCAGGAACTTTTCTCCAGTCTTAGGCTACCTGTTATCGTTGTGGGGAACCACAGTGTGGAAAATGCATTTGTTTTGTTTTCTGGGTGTCTCGCAGTTCTGCTGATACGTTAATAGTTTTTGTCTTCCTTCCATGTAAAGGACTGCAGGAAGTGCCACAGATGACTCTGATTATGATGATTATCCAGAAGATCTAGTAAGTTGTATTTTACTATGATTGCTTGTATTTGCATAACACATGATTCTGTGTTGTAAAATTGCAATGCACTTGGAGAATTTAAAAGTGGAGATGAACGCGAGGTATAGCCAGAATGGCAATTCCAGCTGAGAATCTGTAGAGCTAAAAGGAGGCTGTTGTCTGAAGGAAAAAGGAAGAACCTGTGGTGGGGAATTACTTTTGAGGAAAGCATGCTGGTGGCCTGAAGAACTTGGCTATTGAATGAAATGATTGAAGGAACCGACTTATCTGACTGTTACAAAGAGAGGTGTCAACAGGGGTCATTTCAGGGTAATTGCAAAGGCTGCTGTCTCTTCAACCAGCAGATGTAGTTTTATATGCAGTCGTTTGGTTTGCAGAGTGGGTTGGAAGATGCATGACTACTTTCTCCGGCAGGGATAATGCTAAATGATGTTTATGAAATAGTCTTTACTGGCCTCTTAATATAAATAATCCAAGTTATAACCTGCATATTTTCTTTTAAAATACGTGAATCTGCAGTCTACAAATCACATGAACAGTTCCCTGCTAAGCTTATACAAGAAAGGAAATCCTGATTCTCTTCCAACCACTCCAAAAAATGAACCAATGGAAACCCCCCCACCTGTGCGAACAGCACCTCAAACAAGCACCCTTTTGCCAGGAACAAGAGCGGAAGCACGCATCTCTGGAGGTGGCTGGTTCATTGATAAAACTCCGTGTGGAAAAGACTTTTTCATTGACCTTTCTGAGGATGGAGAAGGAGATGAAAAGAAACTGATTTCTGAGGTATTGTGTTTTACAAATGCAGTACGATTTAAGATTCAAGTATGAATATAATTTCCTGGGTAACTTGACAGGCTTCTGAACAGTGATACTAAGACCAAAAATACTTTCTCTCTGGATTTTTAAAATGCATTATTTTTATTACGAACATGCATGCTGTGTTTAAAGACAGTGGACATGTTAAATAGAAAGGAAAGATTGGCTTAAGCCCAGTTTGGTTTTAGCTTGGTTTCTGAAGAAGGAAGGGCTTAGCCCATTGTTCTGCTGTGTCAGAAGCGATTTTTGAACCTTCTGCCCCATTTCAAGCATGTTTGTATGGGAGGTAAAAAGTCACAAAATTATGAATTTCCTCCATGTTTTTTGAGGAAAATGTAGTGCTCAGTATTAGGGAAACCCAGATTAGTGCTCATACTGAGAGAAAGATAAGTGGAACTTAGCTGTTACTTATTCCATTTGCCAGTGATCAGCCTAACTAGTCAGGAAGCATGTGGCTTGCTGTAGCCATAGCACATGGTCTCCCTTAGCCAGTGGTTAAGTCTTAGTGAGCCTGGGGAAAGCTGAAGTTTTTTGGATGAACAAGAGTTGGGGAATTTGAAAGAAAATTGCATTTATTTATAAAGCAGTTAAAAATAGGTCCTACTCCCTATCCAGACATACTGACCACTTTGTGATCTCCTCCCCCCCCGCCTTTTTTTTTCAATTTACTGCATCCTCTTATCTAGAGAAAAGGAATAAAAGGGAGAACTTAACATTATAAAATGTTTGCAATACTGTATTCTTTAAAAAAAAAAACAAACCACAAAACCACAACAAACCAACTTTCATCATTGAACCTCTTTTTATTTCTTTTCTCCTGTATTACTCCTTTTCTTACATGCAGTTAACTTGTGTCAGCACTGAATAATATTTTCTTACAGCCACTCATGACTTACTAGCAATAAAAATTGTTTCCATTGGAGTAAATACATTCATACAGTTTTATTTGTCCCCAAAGTGGATTGCTCTATAATATGCAAATAACTGGTGTCTGATTTTGATTAGTGGTTGTGGCACTGGGGGGGGTGTTGTTTGGGGTTTTTTTGCTTATAAGTATGTACTTTTAGCAAAAAAGTGAGTGATATAATTAACCCTTTTAAAAAAAAAAAGGAAATCCTAATAAAAAAAGGATTTTCTACAAAAAGAAGGGATTAAATTCCTGCCTTGCTTGTCTTTATTCATATACTATGTATAACTTAAGGATTGTAGACACTTAAACATTTTGTTCTTTTTAAGTATTTTCAGAAATTCACTGACTTGGAAGGTTTTGTTTATATAATTCTGGTTTTATGCCATAGAAATCAACAGAATTTTCTGTCTTGGAGAATGAAAGAAAGAATACAAAGGGCAAGAGAGCAAAAAGAAAAAAAGAATTTCCAGATGTAGATGGAGAAATTGAGTCCATCTTACTTAAAAAGAAAGGTGAGAAGTTATTTTTGGCGTGCTGCTCCAGAGACATAGTGTTTGACCATGGAATCTCTTACGACAGAAGTGTTTTCTGAGGTGCAGAGAAGAGACCTTGAGCATTTTGTTAAGAAATTTAGCCTTAATGTTGTACTAAAAAAATATTCCAGTCCTGTGTCTACTACCAAAAAATAATACTACTTCATGTACTTAGCTAATTGTTTAGGCTGAGTACATTTTTGTTCAGTGTTAGCAACTACCATTATGCCATGTCTAAATGTGCATAACTTTTCCTCCCTAACAGTTAGAAGTAAGGGACCAGAGCTTTACCACCCTTCAGTGAAGTTTGAGGATGTAGGAGGCAATGATGAAACTTTAAAGGTTAGTTAAAATTTTATTTGTGGGATACACAATGCACTGAATAAAATGATGCATGAAAAATACAAAGAAGAAATCTGGCAGAATTCGTCTGTGTTGCACTGAGAATAGCTGCTTATACCAACAGCAACAAAGTTGGTTTGGGATTTTTTTTTTTCTTTGATTAATCTTTCTGAAAGCAGTCACTGAAATTCCATTAATAAACAGAACTTCCTTTATTTTGGCCTGTTTATAATATTAGCAATCTATAATAATAATAATTTCTGCAATTTAAACGGGTGTCTCTTGTTCTTAACAGGAAATATGCAAGATGCTCATTCATGTCCGTCATCCTGAAGTCTATAACCACTTAGGTGTGGTTCCACCTCGCGGTTTTCTTTTACATGGACCACCAGGATGTGGAAAGACGCTACTTGCACAAGCAATTGCTGGGGTGAGATAGCTTTAAATTTACAGTTTCTTCTTTTTTGAATTAATTTAGAGAGAAAAAAAAAATTCTTCATGATAGGCTGGATATTTTCCTTTTTTTTTTTTTACCTCTTTTCTCTCCTTTGTGTCTTAGTCTAAAATATATTTGTCTTCACTTCCTTCATTTAAATTCCATTTGAATCTCTACTTGATAGAACCTCATGTATGATGAAGGGACATAGTTTTATGTTTGGCTTAATTGTTTTGAGGCATTCCAAAGACAGTAATATAGGCATGAGAAAGCTATAGATGGAAGATAACTTTTGGTTAAATTTACCATACTGTTTTGTTTTAAGTCTGGACTTAACCTTACCATCTTTTATGAGGCATTACATTGATTCTATTGTGTGGCATCCATTACACAGTGATTTCTGAATTCCAAAACTGGATGTTGCCTTGACTGTGTCAAACTAATGATCTCGGAGCATATGACATTATTGGTGTTAATAGTTTGGTGTGTGGTGAGGCTGCTGTGCTGCTATGTGCCTGTTTTGGATCTAAATCTAGGGGCTATTTAGGGCTATTCAGTGATAAACATGGACTTTTTTTTTTCTTTAATACAGTTGTTCCTTAAATGACACAGACTATAACCTTAGAGACATGTAAATTATGAACTTCTGTAATGCAGATTTTATTTCTGAAAGAAAATACTAATGTTTATTCTTTAAATGTTGGTTAGACCCTTCTGACACTGTTTCAACTGTTTTAATTAAAAAGATTTGGTGGGGTTTTTTTTTGGTTTTAGTGCTTTACTGTAGAAAGCTACCCACTGAATGAATCTGTGGTATTTAATACTTCAGTGTGTATTTGTATAGGTAGTAAATTTGGGGAAAGAAACATGACACCAGTGAAAAATTCTCAGAGATGAGTTAAACTTAATGACTACTTCTTAAATAAGAGATTTTCAGTGGTGCTCTTTAAGGCAAACTATCTCCTCCAAGCCTGAGGTAGCACCTCTGGTGGCTGTGCTTTGTATAAATTAGGACTGGTTTTTTTTTTTTTTTTGGTAGTTCAAAGCTTGAAATAGGCTGAAACTACTATCAAAGTTACTATCAAAGTTACAATTTTATTTCTTTATTTTTAATAGCAGAAAATCTTGAATGTGAGCTTTACAAGTATCTTATTGTACAGTCCTGCTCAGATATTTCTGGAGCAAGACTAAGGGAACCCAAATCTGGTGGGGATCTCTTCCTCTCTGCTAAGAAATGCTTTGTTGCAAATGGAAATAGACAGTTTTCTCAGGAAGGGAGCCTAAGCATGAACTGAAATATATGTGTTGTGAAGGATTGGCTTGGGGACCAAGGTGAAAAGCTATTTGACAGTGCAGTCATTCTCTAATTGAATTAGGGAAACCTGGGTTTTGTATCCATTTCTTTTCACTTGGCCAAATGGCTCAGACCCATTTTAAACTAGAGGATGCTACTCATCTTGCTTAAAAGCTCATTAAGATTTAGTCTTGGTGACAATCTTCGTGTGTAAAAGATGTTGTATTGGAAAATATCTGTCCTCTAGGATATCCAACATTTCTAACCTCTGGATGTATCATACAGCATTCCTTGTCTCTTGCAGGAGCTTGAGCTCCCGATGCTGAAAGTGGCAGCAACGGAGATGGTGTCTGGAGTGTCAGGGGAATCTGAGCAGAAACTGAGGGAATTGTTTGAGCAGGCTGTGGTGAGACACCCATTGGAATTAACACTGTGAATTGTTTGTCCTTTTTCTTTGTAAAGATCCATACTTCGTAGCTGTGTTTTGAATTTGAGTGAATATTAGTGAGTGAATCTTTATACTGCTGCACACAAGTCATAGTGTCTCCCCTTCTGTGGCCAGAATTCCATTGTACTGAGTGTCATACTGTCACAGAGCACAAAGATTACTATTCTGAAATCTTGACAAAAGATAGTTCATCGTATCAATGTAAAGGGAGCAATGTAAATTATTTACCTATTTGGAGCTGCTTGGCTTGATTTATAAAAATAAGAGATGTAAGAGCAGTTTATTGTGCTTTTTTGTTACAAGGTGGGTTTTTTGCTGGTTTTGTATGGCATGCAGTTTGAGTGAATGCAAGGGACTTAAGACTTCAGGGTTTTAGGTACAACAAATGCAGATTTTCCTTTTTTTTAGTATGTAGCTAATGTTTTATTTCATGAGGACAGTTTTCTGATCCTGAGCTCTGAGAATGTTCTGGTTTTCCAACTTTATTCTGTTCTACTTTCCCCCACAACTGTATATAGGTGTTTAGAGTATGTTCCTGTATAAAAGGATACTAAACAGGGCAAAAGGATTGACCGAGAAGCTCTTAGACTATTATGTTTCTGGTTTGTACTACATTTTAATTTTTAGAAAGCCCTGTTGAGATGTTATTTAGAATAAAATTAAATAAATAATTGCACAGAGTTTTGAGAATTTACGTATCTTTTGTATATATAATGATTGAAAGGAGGTTGATATAAAATTATTTATGAAAAAATGTATTGCATAAAATCTGTTTAAAAATAAAGTCTCTTGCCTTTCTTATAGTCCCTCGCATTCACTTAAGTGGCTTTTCCACTTTTTGTACCAAATTTTTGTGCAGGGGATAAAAAAAGACACAGTTCCACTGTACCTTGTGCATGTACTGTGGAATCTTTATAGTGTAGTTCCATTTTTTTCAGATAGAGGAAAAGTGAATGACAACTAGATGGCGCAGTTGCTATCTGGTAACACAGAACGCGTGGGTTTTAAAATACTTTTTTTCATATGGGACTTTTTCTGAAGATGGTTCTAGTGTTTTCCTTAAGTGTTTGTTTGTACTGCTGGTGCTTCTTATGGATATTAATAATCTTATGTCAGTTAAATACTACTCTATTAGTTACACTAATATGTACATTCTATATTTGTGTTGGCTTTTTATGAACATGCTGTACATGGAATTTTAGAACACTTGTAGGAGTTGCTCATCGCTCATTTTTACTCTTTTGAACATGGTCAGGCTCTGTAGTAATCTTGAAGTTGGCAGATCACTTTTCATGACCACCTACTGCTCCCTTAGTTTCATTATGTGTGTCAGTAATAGTAGCTCTTGAAACTCCATAGCTCTAATGTCACTAACAAAACAAACAAAAAACTAAATCCAACCTTTCTTGTCTAATTTTCTTTTTTGGACTTAAGCAAGTAAGCAGTCACAATGGAATATTTATGGAAAACAAAGCAACATAGAGGTACACTTAAATTTTGAACGATATATAGAGACATTCTGAATCTCATGCCTTAATTATTTCATAGCCTCAGCTCAGCACAGTTTCATAGTCTGGCAGCTCTTCAGGTAGTCAATAAGAACAAGAGAATTGTTCCAGGACAGGTCGATTGTGCAGCAGACTTAGAGCAATAATTATAGAACAGGAAACCTGAAAAATGTCTTTCTCTTTCATAACACACTATGTCAGTGTAATTTTGTAATTATTAATATTTCTTGTTCCTAGTCTAGTGCACCATGTGTCCTTTTCATTGATGAGATTGATGCAATCACCCCAAAAAGAGAAGTTGCATCAAAGGACATGGAGCGGAGAATTGTTGCTCAGTTCCTAACTTGTATGGATGGTCAGTTTCAGGAACAGCTGTACTAAGCTAAGCTTTCTAATTATCAGGCTTACTGTCTGCTTTCCTTCAGTAGTAACTTGTGGTTACTTTAGTGGAGACAGTGGTAATAATTTTTTGTATTTTGGCACAATTTACCTGGGGGATGGTGGGAAGATTCTAATAAATTTGCGGGGATATTAGTTCATTTTTTTCACAGTGGTCTGTACAGCATTATATAAGCCTGTCTCTTTTATAAACAGCTATAATGGGAAAAATGTGCCAAATGACATTTGAAGTGCTTATTGTTTGCTTGATTATGCAAAATGCAAGTTCTAGGTAGTAGAAATAAGGACGAACAGCAGTTCAGTATGACTGTTGGTTAGTTATGTCTGTGGCTCTGAGTATTATTGTGTGGTACAGAAACAGAGCCACATAGATACCAGAACAAAGTTCACATGGAGAGTATGAGCACTAACTTCCTTCCTTCCTTCCTTTAGACTTGAATAACGTGGCTGCCACTACCCAGGTCCTTGTTATTGGAGCAACTAACAGACCTGACTCACTGGACCCTGCACTGAGACGAGCTGGGAGATTTGATCGAGAAATTTGTTTAGGGATCCCAGATGAAGTGGCAAGAGAAAAGTACGAGTTATAAAGTTTAAGCTTTTTTTTTATTATTAATTAATAAGTGAGGAAATAATGTGTAAGTTAATATACAAATTAAGGAAAAGTACTTTATTGGTTTTAATCCTGTTTGTGCCTGTACACACCTATGGATCAGCACACACTGAAAAGGGCAGAAGATATTAAATGTGCATCTACTCCTTGTCTTGATAGCTGTGTCTACATTTGGGGTGGTTTCCTTTCTTGTGTGCAAATCTGCTTTTAGCATTATGTTAATGGGTTTTCAAGTGCCTTAACAGTATAGGTGATGGAATTAAATATATCTTTTCTGTTGTTCAGGCAGTTAGTATTCTGTCTTTGGTGCTCCCTATGCAACTATTAAATTAGGAACATAGCCTGTTTGTTAGTCCTCTCAAGTACATACCTTAAGCAATAGGCCTAGATTCTTCCATTCCGTTCCCCGTGGAAATGCACCAGTCCAGGCATTAAGCTGAGCTGCAGCCATCCTGTTTTGTGTAACTGGCCCTCTTTACTCCAGAGATCCATGACGGTCAGATTAGATTTAAAAAAAAAAGAAAATATTTTGCTTTTTAATTAAAAAGGAACTGCTACTCATTTCCACAACAGCAGAAAACACAGGAAAGGAAGTGTGAAAACAGCTGTGGCTTATCTTGTTAGGGAAGGAAAGAAAAGTTAGAGGATAAATTCCTTCTAGCTCAACTAATCTTATTTTTAGGTTGAAAAAACAAATTATTCTGCTTGCAGCATTGTTCACCTTGTGTTGTCAGCACTATTATCCTTCTCCCCACCACTGCTCCTGCTGGCTTCCACTGTTTTTTTTCTTCTTCCTCCAGATCTACAGCCCTGTAGTAATTATGTTCCTCTTGGTTGTGGGAAAACATGCCGGTGGTGAGAGGTAGAACTAAAGAGTTGGCTGATGAGAGTTCTGATTCTATGATATATCTTAGGTTCGTGTTACACATATGATACTCCCAGAAATAGCAGGGCTTCAAAGGATAGGAGCTGTGAATGGGAAAGCCATCACAGTGTGTACAGGTTGTTCACAATTTAGAGTGTAGTCACATTGTTCATATTACTGTTTTGTACAATTGTTTGTATTTGTGTTCCTGGAGCCATAGGATTACAGGAACTGTTGATTTTATTTTAGTTTTTAAATTATGTGCCCCCTGCCCCGCTTTTCTGTTTTGTTTTGAGTTTGGGGTAGGTTTTGTTGGGCAGATTTGTTTTTTTTTTTTTTTAAAACAAAAGGGTCTCATAGAAACAGACATCCTTATAGTGTGCTGATTTACCACATAATAAATCAGTCTTACTGAAGGCATGATTTGAACTGCTTAGCTGTTGTTCTATAACCTTAGGGTGGTGGAGTAGGATGAGGAGGTGTGCCTGGAGATCTTGCTTTACTTGCAGTGTTTTCTTGTGCATGTATGAAGCACGTGAAGGAAAAGAATATATTGAGGACAAATGGAATGAGCCATTTACAGTTCTTAATTTTTTATGCTTTGAGTCACTTGATTAGCTACAGCTGTTATCAGTGAGATAGAAAAATTCTTGAGAACCAAGCTAATATCACTAACAAAGATTTAAATTAGAGATGATGGAACTTGTTAGTGGGGGAGGCAAACGGATGAAAAATAATTTCAGAGTTTTGAATAGTTTCATAACTCGTTCTTTTCATAGGTCTTCTGTAGTTACATTACTAGATCTGGAAATAATTTAAAACAGTTTTCATTGGAACTAGAAGATATGTTGATGATCTTCAATTCTTTGGTTTGTGTTGCCTTTTTAAAATATTTTCCCAAGGAAGTGATGTTTTGCTGCTTTATAGCCCTCTGCTCAGAGTTCTTCAGCGCCAAGCATTTTTTTTTTTTTGACTATTCATGTAGTTTTCAGTTGTCCTTGGCTTAGAAGAACAGCAGGAAGTCTTGGTGGACCTTGAAGGAGGTTTTTAAAGCTTCAGCCTTGATACAGAGTGAAAAACTCCCATTAAAAAGAATAAAAAGTGTGAAGCGTAGCACTTCACTGTCAGTTACATAGAGCTGTTTTGTATTAGTGATGGAACTGCATAGGTAGGTGTAACTTTAGCTTTTGAATGAGGATGAGGTAGCATGCAAAGTGTACCCATAAGCTGTGTGGTGCCTTTTGGAAATTTTACTGGGGACGCAGGAAATATCTGCAGTTATATTGCACCAACAGTGGTAGGGGAAAGACAATGAAGATTAAAAGACAGAGCTGCTCACACAGTCTGATTTCATTTGCTCCTTGCACTACAGTTTGTTGTGGATGTTCTTCAATAAATAAAGTGGGATGGAACAGACAATGCAGACTAAGGTTGTTAGGAATACAACGTTAAGTATCTCAATGGATAACTTGTGTGCATCTCTGCAGTATGCTCTGAGATCTACTCTGTCCATTTTGAATAATAAACTAAGGTTTAAGGAATCTGTAATATTTAGTTTCAGCAAAACTAGCTTTTACCCACTGATGGACATTGCCTGGTTGATACTGTTGGAATTCGTTTAAGAAGTGAAAGGAAATACATAGCATAGTTTTGTGGGTTTCAGTGTGGGTTGCTTCCTAGTTGAGTGAAAACTGTTCCCATTTTACTACTTCAGTTCATGTGGACTGAAAGAGACCTTAAATCAATGCTTCTTGTTTTCATATGAAAATAAAAAAAGCCATAGCTTCATCTTTATTTTGTTTTTCTTTTTTCTCCCTACTTGATTAGAATTCTTCGGACTTTGTGTCGAAAACTTAAGCTCCCGGAGTCCTTTGAATTTCATCATTTAGCACGGCTGACTCCGGGTTATGTAGGTGCTGATCTGATGGCACTTTGTCGTGAGGCAGCTATGTGCACAGTGAACAGGGTCCTGATAAAATCTGAGAAGCAGGAAAGAAAACACATACACGCTGGAGGAAACAAAGCTGAAGAAAGCAAAGGAATAGGAACAGACATCCTGGTGGAAGAGGATACCAAACAACTAGAACTTCCTCCTAAGGTATTTGTTCCTTGACACACGTGCCTCTAATATCTTAAGAACTGAGACATTTTATAGTTGTGAAAGTTATTGCTCATAAATCCGTAAAGAACTATGACCAATGTAATGTTAAATTTAGAAATATCAGCTCCTAAACCAGAAGCTTAACTCCTAATGACCCATATAATGGATCTGAGTAAGTGGCTCCCAAAACCCACATCTAAAAATCATGTTAATGTTTTATACAAGGTGTGGTTTTTCCCTTGGTTTTCATTGTTGTTGTTTCTGTTGTGTTGTTTTGTTTTCTAGCAGACCAGAGGTTAAATAAGTGGCTCTATCTCTCTTCAAAAGTGTATTGACTGTAAGAGAATTGTAAGAATATCAGACTTGCACTGAGTTTTAACAAGCTGTTTGCTGTGCCCTCAGTGAAATATTATGATGCCTGGGGCTCTTCACTGCCATAGTATAGTTACAGTTCTCCAAAGTCTAGAAGTATTTATGCAGTTTACATTTTCCCCTCAAGCTATGCGATTACTTGGGGTAAATCGCATGTGGTGTCTAGTACCTATAACAAGTTTGAGGAAGAGGTATTTATGCAGTAGAAAAGTTGGGTTAGCAATGTGACTTGAGCTGTTAATGTGCAGTACAGCTGGAACTCTGTTGCAGAAAAGTAGCATTTTGCCTGCCAGAATTATTCTGTGGCCCAAGTAACATGCATTGATCAGTGAACCAGAACATTTTTGTATAGAAATTCTCAGCCCTACTTCTCAAAATTTGATGCGCCTTCATTATGTGTAAGATTCCTAAAGATTTGTCTGGAGAAGTGGTTTTAAATCCACATTGTACTCAGATTCTGATTTTAGAGGGACTGTCAAAGAAAACTGTTACTGTAATTAACAAAAAACAGTGTAAAAAGCTGTAGTAAGCCTTTGTATTAGAGTAACTGCATACCTCCCCATGTTTCCTGGGGCCTGATGTAGCCAAAAGAAAGCGGGGAGGGGCAGGTAGTTGCAGCTTTTATCAACATCACCATGATCAAAGGGGTTATCGAGAATGAGGAAGTCTAATCCTAACAGAGCCATGTTTTGATAGCTGGCAAGAGGTTGACATAGTCTAATACAGGGTATTGTCATTAAAACCGTTATATTATGTTTATAATGGAAAAATAAACATACAAACCCCTTTAAAATAATTCACACAATTCAAGTAAACAAACCCAGTGGTCTTGGCTATTTCAGAGTTTCCCTTAATGGTTCTGTTAAGAAGAGGAGGGAGGCTTTAAAAGGAGCACCAGGCATTATAAACACTTCTGTTTCTTTGTGGTCAGTTGTAGAGTTCTCTTAGTTGTAACAAGTAGGAAGTGATACTTCTCCCATATGCTGCTGTAGGAAAAATGTGGAAACTTAACAGAGGTTTTTACTTTTTTTTTTTTTTCTCTCCCTCTAGCTTATAATGAAAATTCTGGTATAGTTTTACTTGTGGTGCAATATCAGTTTGCTTTGATATTGCCTTCCCATATTAGAACTGGGATGTATTTATTTTGTGACGGTATAAAGTTTTTTGATAAGTATTTTCTTAGATAGCGTCCCCAATAAGGAACTGATTGGGGAAATTGGAACTTACCTGCCTGTGGTGCTGTGGTCTGCAAGATTTGACAGTGCTGAAAAGCATTACCCTGTATCTCTGTTCTGTTTTCCCAAACTTTATCAATTTTATGAGTTGATGATTTAAAAATCAGATTAGGTTAAATAAAAGTTTATAATATAAAAGTGTGTGTGTGTCTGTTAAGAGTTTTAAGGGTTTATATGTAAATGAATATTCCACAAATTGCTGAAATTTTGCTGTTCAGCAGAGTTACTCACTTTCTCTTGAGACCAATTTCTTACTAAAACCAGAATAAATACATATACTTAATATGTAATTTGGAAATTTCAGCATGGAAAGAACTTTCTTCTAACCAGTGTGGGAGAAGCAGTAGGAAGAATCTGAAGACAAAATAGATGTGCTATAGCTCTGTTTCTGTAGTATCTAAATCAAGACTGTAGTCTTGTCAGCTCAGTGCTTTCACAAGTGTTAAATGTACGTAGTGCTTTCCTGGAACATTTTTATCATGAATGTAAATTTTTAATGTTCTTATACGTTATGTGTATTGTACATAACAATTTGTTTTATAGTAATTAATAATACAGTTGAAGAAAGTATTGCTTTGGAAAAGCTTTTAACAATTATTCTTGAAATCTGATGCAGTGCATGATCTTTTTCTCTCCCTTTCCGTGTACCCTAAGGACGAACTGCAGAGACTTTTGGATTTGCTAAAGAAGCAAGACCCCTTGCCTGAGGAGCAGCTGCAGAAGCTGTGCATTGAGATGAATGATTTTATTGTTTCACTGTCATCAGTGCAACCCTCTGCCAAGAGAGAAGGCTTTGTCACAATTCCTGATGTGACATGGGCAGATATCGGAGCCCTGGAGGATGTTCGGGAGGAGCTGACTATGGCAATATTGGTATGTCTTAACCTTACTTTCAAAGATTTTTTGCACTTCCCCCTGTGCAGGAAATGTAACTGTGCTTGTTTGGTTTATAATATTTATTTAAGGTATAATGTGCTGAACGTGAGTTCTAACATGCTACAAACTAGAAATTTTGTAATGTCTTCATTTAAAATAGTCAGACTTCTGTAATTTGCTTTCAAATTTGTTACAAGTCTGGTGCATGTATTTAAAGTTTCACTTACTGTATTCATGATCTCAGTTTTCAGTATGTTCATTATTGGTGAATCTTAAGTATTCTGAAAGTTTTGTACTGATAACCTTAGTTACACAACTGCCACACAAAGAGACTACTTAGCTGGAAGGTTAGCAGTCTTGCTGCCAGTGAGAGGGATACTTAATACTAACACCTTAAGATGAGAACTTAGGTAAATAAAATGTTTGCCTCTGAATAATGATACTTCTCCCATTTTGGATTACTTATCAGTACAAGACAGTAAGATGCTGATTGACTGTTTTGTTCTTTTAGCCTATAAAGAATTGGAATAAAGAACGATTTTTCATCCAACTGTAATTGAAATGAAAAGTTTCATGTTAGTTTTTTGTCACAGATAACTATGATGATTTCTTTTATAGGCACCTGTGCGAAACCCAGAGCAGTTTAAAGCTCTGGGCCTGACTACTCCAGCTGGTGTCCTGCTTGCAGGGCCTCCCGGGTGTGGCAAAACCCTGTTAGCTAAGGTAATACATTTTCTAAACATGTTTAAAAATCCTGGAGAATCTTCTTGAAGTGGATGCTTTTGTAGGAGTGACTGAGTCTGGATGATACTGCCAGAAGTTGGGCATTTGCACCACTTCTCATCAGAAAATTAAATTTGGGCCTTTGTGCTAAATTTCTTGTCAGAAAGTTACAATTTTGCTTGAACTGAGAGGGAATTACTGCAAAACTTGACAGAATTAAGCTGGTTAAGAAAAAAGTAGCAAAATTGGGAAGAAACTCTGTTAGATAACCACACTATGGAATATTTTACTTTAAATTATGTATTTTGAAGTAGTCTACACTGTATTATATTTACATATTTTTGTTTATTATAATTACCTTACTGAAAATACTTTTTTTTTTTTTCCCCTTCTCCTGGAGTATCTTAGTTCTTATGGCTTCCCCATGTGAATGCAGATATTCCTGAAAGTTTCCAGAGTGTCACTCATCTTTGTCTTCAAATCTTCTTGCGTAGTTGAATATCTCTTAGCTCCCACTAATTATTGAGAATTCTTCACCTAACATGGGGGAGAGGGGTGGGCTGTGAATCTGGAACACTGCCTTATTAAAGAGTGAGGGCACCCTGCTAAATTCCCCCTCTCTTAATTGCATATAGTTATACTTTGTACTGTTCTCTGTGTTTTAGAAACAGTTGATAACTATGCTCCTTCCCTTAAGTTTGGTTACCACTCCGTGGATGGAATCAAAGAAAACATGAAAAATGTCTTTCCCTTTTTGATAGGCCGTGGCAAATGAGTCTGGACTGAACTTCATATCTGTGAAAGGTCCTGAACTGCTAAATATGGTATGCATTAATCATTGTGCTTTTGTTATTTATGGAATCCCTGTCCAAAGTGTGTGGTAAGCAGGATTCCTGATAATTACAAAACTGATACTGGTGCAACTGAAGTTGCCTCATTTAACTCTGCTTAAAGTTTTTTTTTAACAGGGAAGTTGTTCATGTGAAAAGAAAAAAAGCTATCTGGGTAGTTCAAGGATATATCTTGGTTTAAATTACCTGGCAGATGGAGCCTTCTTGACTGAAGCAGGATTTCTAAATGATGAACTACATGCATCGTTGATTTTATGTAGATCAGGAAAAAGAAAAAAAATTCAAATCTACAGTGAGAATAATTGGTGATTAGTAACTGCAAATCAGCCACTTTCACTAAGCAAAATAAAGTTTTCAAGTTTCAAGTTCAGGAATGTCTTTTGCCAGTCATTCTAGCTTCTTAATGGAAGTTCGAAGCCTTGGAAAGCAATGTGTTATTTTAGTTGATCAGAGTGGTTTTTAATGACAATAAATAAAGTGCTGCAGTCTGAATCTTTGAAGTGCTGGACATAGAAGTGTTGTGATATAACTTCAGTCCCTTTTAGAGTTAAGAGACTCTGTTGAACTGAGCGAGGCAGCTGCAGCCCACATCTGTTTATCAGTAACTCTAAGTTAATGAGGAGCCCTATTTCCTTGTGGAGTAAAGAGGAAATGTCTGGCTGTGATTCAGAGACTGTGTTAAGACATAAATTGTGTCAAAACATGTTGTTTGGAAAAAATTAAGTGTTTGCATTTACAACTTGGCAACCCCTGCCCCTGCAATTCGCTGTTCAAAGTGAAATTCTGGCTTACTTTTCAGTTCCCTACCCCCAGGCCCCCTGTCTTCAGGCAGCTACTGTATGAACTTCAGGTGTTCACTGTGTTCAGATTGCTCACTGGGTTTGTTTATGAACAGCTGAAGAACAACAAGGTCCTTAATGAAGGTAGTATTTATTAATTCTCATCAGCAGAATGGTGGTGAGTTAGATTTATTCCCCAGAAAGTAGGAATTCTATTAAACTGTGAATGTACTGCAAACTGTCAAAAGTGAGCTAGTGACAACTAGTTCCCATGTAAATCTTGATCAGTAAGAAAATGGAGGTAACAGACTGTTACCTGAAGTAAACTGGTTAGCAGGTTGCACATCTCCCTTGCAAAGTACCTCAAATAGTGTTTAAAATGTGATTTTTTAATATTTTTTTTTCAAGCAGAATCTTCATGTCTTACATTGTTTCACTGTGATTTGTCATTTGTTTTAGTATGTTGGTGAAAGTGAACGTGCTGTACGTCAGGTATTCCAGCGTGCCAGGAATTCAGCCCCTTGTGTTATATTTTTTGATGAAGTTGATGCTTTGTGCCCTCGGAGGTCCGACCGTGAAGTGAGTCTGTCTTAAAATATCTCCATAAATAAATCATCTCAGCTGTAGCTTTTGTGGCATTGTGCTAGCAACAGAAGTACCTGGGTATTGCATTCAGTGGCTTCCAAGAAAAACAATTTGATAGGCTTTCTCATATTTGAGGAAAAATATGTTGGTCGAATTTTATAAAGCTTAATACTTTTTTTTAGTATGCATATGTAGAAAAAAAAATCCAGAGAATGTACGTATATCCACCAACTTGGCTGTGTAGAGCTGTAGGAAAAGATACATGTTTAATTTATGGCCAAATCTTGACACCAGCCAAATCCTGACACCAGTACGCAACTGTAGTGCTTGCATGAAGTATGTATTTATTTGAACAATGTGAACTGGGTCATGAAAATACTTGAGGCAGGAGCATAAGTGGAATGCATTAGACTTCAGAGCTATTCCACCTGTGAAGTTTTCCTCTGTCTTGATTTTTTTTGTTGTTGTTTTGGAATAGGAACTACCTACACCTAGGGTTAACTTTGCTTCTGGTGGGGCGGTACCGGTGCAAACTGTGAGCATGTTGAAAGGAGAGCCTCTTTGTTTTTTGTGTAGAGGAAGTACATCTGCTTTATGATACTGTACTGGTGCATGCAGTTGATGACTGAAAGAACAGATGCTTTTTTTTCAATGGATGAGTTGAGCACAGTACTGTTCAGATATTGCCATCAATGACTTTAACAGACAGACTGCTGTAGTTCAAGTTCATAGGAGAGGAGAAGTTTGATCAACTGTTTCTGAATTGTGCTTTGTCTTCCAAACCTGCATACTTCACTTCCTATGAAAGATAGCCAAGATGAAAAGTTCAGACTTGACTTCTTGGGTGTCCTGGGGTGGTGGTTCCCACAGAGCCATAAAAGAAGGTGTCCAGTACTAGGCACCACAGTAGGCATAGATGGTAGCCGAGGAGTGGGAACAAGTGGGCTTTGGCCTCGCTATATTTCACTTCTGTAGCAGCAGCAGGCAGCAGCAGCTTGGTGCCTAGAAGCTCACCCCTGCTGTTCACAACCTCCTTTAACCATGTAGAGGTACTGTCGGGGCAGGAGGCTGGTGACTTTATTACTCAGGCTGTGATAGTGGTGACAATCCTTGGGATTCATAATTGAGACTCAGGGTTGTTTGGTGTTCCCATTGGCTTTTTGAGACCTATGTGCGTTTTCACCACATACTATAGTTATCCATAAGTGCATTTATATTTTTGTATGTTTAAAATCAAACAGTAACACCTAGAACAACATTCTTGAAAATCATCCAGCAGTTTTACTGCATAATTGAACTCCAGCTCCTGTGCTTTGTTTCTCTCTCTGGCTCCCCAACTCTAGAATGAAATTCAGATTAAGCTATTGAGTTTGGTTATAGGTTGTCAGTATTATGGAGTTAACATTTAACTATGCGTAGCTCAGCTGCTGAAAGTATTAATTCAGAGGTTTAGATATTTGGAAAAATTTTTAATTTTTTTCAAAGCCTGAATATTGAGAAGTTTTGGGTGTTCTTGTTGAGATAGATGGGAGAATGATTAGTACAAATATCTATATACACTTCTTTGAGTCCTTCATCCTTAATGGGAAAGAAAAGGTTTGTCATATGTTAAAATGTGTGGTGGGTGCATAGGGGTAGAATTTGGGGTGGAAACAAGCTAAAAATACGATAGTAGAAATCCAGAATGCAGCTACATTAAAAGCGAAAAAAAGAAACTTTTTCTTTGGATAGTATTTCAGGGCAGGGAGCTAGTAGATTTTTTGTTTGTTTTGCTTTGAAATATTCACATTCCCACTGTTTCTTCAATTTTGTTGGCAAATTTCTCCTTTTAAAGTCAGGAGCCAGTGTCCGAGTAGTTAACCAGTTACTCACAGAGATGGATGGTCTGGAGAATCGTCAGCAGGTTTTCATTATGGCTGCCACAAACAGGCCAGGTAAGGACCCATAAACAAGAGAGGTCAGACACCCTTGGTTCTCTTCTGATGAATTAATCTGTTCCTTACATACTTGAATTCTATAACCTTGTTCTGTACTTAAAATTACAGTGTCTCCTCAAATCCAGACCTTTCTGATCAACTAATTTGTTCCACGTTCTTGTGACAGTGTGAGATGGAGCAACCTCTATAAAATGTGTCTTAATTAGCACCTGATACCATTGCTGTAAAATGCTTTGAAAGACCTTTGACTTAATTGGACTTTGGATTATGTCCTTGGAACATAAAAGAACTGAAACATAAATTATGTAATTTTTTTGCTACTTGCATTGATTTTTCTTTGCAAAACAACCTTATAGTTTTCTGCTGGTCTCAATATTAAGGCATCTGTCTCATTTTAAATTATTTTTCCATTTGCTTATCGTTTGCTTCCTGTGCTTCACGTTCCAAACTCTATTCCCTCAGCCTGAAGTTATTCTGCTGTTCCCTCATGTTCTGCAAGCTTTGATACTGACAGCTGTCTGCTCCCTTGCTGGCTCTTCAGTTTTTGGTAGCTTTTGTAATTCCTGCAGCATCATCTTAGTTAATAAGCTAAACACTGACATCTACTTTACAAAAATCGTGTGTATTACAACCAACTTTCTGCCCTTTTCTTTTTTTTTGGTATTATGGAGAAGTCTTGTGTTTTATGCGTGGCAAGAAACTTGTCTCTTCCTGAATTTGAACTCCCATCAGATGCTGAGAGTTAGAAGTAAAAAAATTTGTTGTCAGTATAAGAAGACACGTATGCATAAAGCTGTTGCACTTCCTTGGTTATGAGCATTTTTCGCAATATTGCAACTGAATTTAAATACAGGGTTACCAGTCTATCTTGGTAAAGCCATACTGGTGTAGGTGCCAGAATTTTGGAAAGAACCTTTGCACCTAGAGCAGGTATTTGGTAAAATTACTAATAACGACAAGTTACAGTTAGTTGTTTCATACCTGCATGTATTAAGTAAGGACAAGTTGTGTAATTCTGATGAGAAATGGCTTAACAGGGAAAAACAGTAGCATAGCTACTTTGGATATAAATTGGAAGATGAGAAAGTTAAAATATTTGACAGATTGCTTGAGTCCTGGATATCTCCATCTGAAATCACCTAAAATAGGCAACTATGAGGTGTGTTTGGTTTTTTTCCAACTGTCAAAAGATTTTTGAGGAAAATTTTCCTGTTTCCTGAATTCTTTGCACCACGTCAGACTATCAAGCTTTTTACATGGTGAAGGATGAGCAGTGGATGCTTAAATCTGTATCTGCTTGTAGAAATTCTTTGACTTAAAGTGGTAAGTTTTCCTGGCATGAGCTTGATGATTCTGACCTATGTAATCCAATGCAGGAAAGAGAATAAGGTTATACAATGTAGCACATCTATATATAGATACAGTTGGATGTACCCAGGGTGTTACTATTGGTGTCATCATGTTGCCTTAGGAAAGAGATCTCTCACTAAATTGTTGTGCTAGTGCCAGTGTTTGTACCAAGCAGCCTTATTTGTCAGTGTTTCTGAAGGGCTTCATATCTAACTCCTGATGACAGTAAACTCATCGTTCTCTCTGACTGGTAGCTTGGGGTGTGAATTCCAACACTTCTGAAGTTGAGGAGATACCCAGCTTGACTTCCTGCGGTGCCGCCTCAGGTGTACCACTCGTATACGTGGGGTGAAGACTTTTAGGGCCAGTGTGTGTATGTGACACTGTTCTCAGCTAATGACTCCTCTCGTAGAGGCAGCCAAGAGCAAGTAGTTTAGTAGCTTTACAAGGGCCAGTTTAGAGTAAATGCTGCTCAGGTGTTAATTTCAAGATATGAGTACTTGTGTGTGGCAGGTTTGTCCTAATTCCCAGCTTTGCTGGATTTAGATTTACGCTAATTCAGTACTTGCTTATGGGTCTCATTTTCATGCCTATATGAAATAGGTATCTGTGCAATTGTTAATCCATCCCTTTATAAGCCTTATGCTGGATGCAATTTTACCATTATGTTGGTATAAAGTACCGTGGGAATGCTTTGGGGATTTTTTTTTTTTTTTTTCAGTTTTAAAAAGTTACCGTTGCCTTGTTCAGCTGCAGTGGTAGATGTACTGTTTTACTATACCAGAATAGTTAAAATTACAAAACTTTCCTGAGTAATGAGGGTTGAACTAATATTTGAGGGAAGCTGGGGAATTTGTAAGGCATGAACTCAGTGGTGTGTTACTAGACAATGACATTGATGAAAAAAGCAAATCTGAGGTAAAAATGCCAAATCTAAAGAAAACGCAAAGGAGGGATAACAAATATAATCATCAAATTGAAGGGTATAAATATATCTTCAAATTCTTTGTATAATTCTTAATTATATCTCGATAAAGGAGTTGTTTTGCCAACACGATAAAATATTTTTTTCTGAATGGCAAAGCTTGGCACATCCAGCTTTTGCTAGAGGAGGCAATTGTCTATGCAGTTTGGATAAGATTGATGTCTTGCTTCAGAAGGATATCAGCTGTGTGTACGAATAACACTTTAGATAGGTTTAAACTACAAACTTTTGCTGCGATATCTGCGTTTGTATGTGTGAAGAAATATTGTTTCCAATTGATGCAGCTTTTATTAGAACAACTTCTACTGAAATTATGGTTAAACTGGAGAAATTGATTTTTCTCTTGTGTAGTTTATTCACCGTTTATGGGGTTTAGGAAGAGGCAGGCGTTCACCAAATTCAATTTTGTTAGTATGGTCTATGTACTTAATAGGAGCACACTGCAGGTAGAGAACAGTAAAGTCTGTGCTAGTAAAGCACTCTTACCACCCTAAGGACGAAATCTCCAAGCAGAAACCTCTAGGAGAACCATAGCTTATACTGGCTAATATATTTGAATTATTCCTGCAGACAGTAAGAGTTGTGGTGCCTGAAAAGCTCTTTTGCGTATAAGTCTGACATTTGTATGAAAGAATTTTCTGTCCTAGTTATGTTGAATAGAGGTGCTGGGGGTTGTGTAATGTAAATAATACATGTGCCCCAGCAGAACTTCCTGAAGCCTTCCACGGGGCAAGTATTATGAAGTGTGCTATCTCATCTTTTTTAATCCATGTTAGTATAATTTAATAGGAGAGAAAATGGCTTCTCTTCTAGCATGTCTGTATGTGTAGTAGCTTTTATAGTTGGCTGCTGTTACTGCTCATGACTATTGGTGTATGTTGTTGGCATTGTAGTTGCAGAGACCATGGTGCCAAAAGAAGAGTCTTCTCATTAAAATATTAATATTATTACTATTATTATTATAAAGAATAATAGTACTATCAGTAGGGTAGCAGTGGCTCAACCAGTTTTGGCATCAAGGTATGTTCCTGGCACAGTTGATCCAGTGAGGTGTTAGCACGTGTGACAAGGTATTTTTGTGAAATGGTGGTGTTTTATGTACCCTGTGGCTGAAGACTGCCAAATTCTTTTTTTATAATAGCCTTTAAGGACTTAGAACACTGTAATTCCCCTTTTGCCAAAAGGGCAGGCACAATAGATTGGTTCCTTTGTTTATCATATGCAGTCTGCATGTGGTAATTCTTATTCTGGCACTGCTGAAATAAGCCTTTGATCTGCCCTTAAAAGTAGGATGTTTGAATGTGTTTTGCACTTACTCAGTGACTTTGAAAGTCCTCTGTAGATCTTTCTTGACTACTGCTAAATCAGCAGGGATGCAGTATTCCCAACTCAATCTCTTTCCACCTAAATGCAGAACCAATGTCTAACTTTGTCTGAAGAGGATTAAACTTTTAAAGCACTCAGTGTCATTAAAAAGAGAGAGAGGGGAGGCGGAAAAAAAAAAAAAAGACAGAAATGCCATGTCCTGTTAGAAACTTTATGGGTCAAAATCATTACGTTCATTTTCAGTCTGCTTCCTTCGCCAAATCTGGACTGAATACTTACAAAACCATCAATCACCACTGTTAACTGAAGTCTGTAATTTCCCACAATTTTCTAGTTACCAGTGTGAGTTTCAGTTTTGGATACTGCTGCTTTCTGCTCTTTTTTTACTTCCTCAGGCTTTGAACATTTATAAACTCTTTAGAGAAATGCTGACCAAGGCATCAGCAGCATTTACCATGGGATCTAAGGAATTGTGTGTAGCCTGAGGAAACAGAAAAGAAATCAGTGAAATGCCACAAACTGATAGTGATTTCAGTTTGACGTAAATTGTGATGTTGTCTTTGCTTTTATCCATGGTCTTCTTCTCTAGCTTTTTAAAATTCTTGCAGATTTCCCATTGTACTTAGAGCATGGCCCTAGTTTCAGTGTGTTCTATTTTTCTTTATCAAGTTTTTGTTAGTTTTCTAGAGTTATTCACCTGAACCACATGTTTTGAAACACAGAAAAAAAATAATCTTCAGTCTCTGACAATAATTACAGTTTTGGTTTGGGTTTTTTGTTTGTTATGTTTATACCTGTTTATACATGTTGCTGAATTAAAGGCAAGATAAGATCTAAGAAAAGCACCTAATATGTGAGGCATGGAACAACTTCTTTCATCATAGTTCTAACTCACACAAAGTATATTTCTGCATTTCACCAGCCCTTGAATGTCACATATCTTTCACAGTAACTTTAGTGGAGTTTGTTTGCTGTGTGGAAGCAAAGTTATTAACTGGAGTGTTCATCTGGAGTCTTGGAAAACCTTTTAGGGCTTCTGAGGCTACATTCCAGAACATCACAGATGTGAGGACCTAGATCTTGTATACTTCAAATACCATTTTTAAAGCTGTAGTGAGTATAGGAGAGAAGTTTGATGGGCTCAGCACAATAGTCTTTGTTGCTGGTATGCACTGAGCTTTCGTAAATGTTAACTCTTGTACAGTTGAGATAAGACATGAATAATCAACTGGAAATGAGGGTAAGAGTAATAGATATCATTACAGAACAATAGAATGTCACATTATAGGGATGTATGCAAAGATATTTTCAATAGAATTTAATGAAGAGGATATAATTTTACAGTAGTTCAGAGAGCAGTGTAACAAACTGAAATGGTACATAATTCTCTAGAGGCAAGTGGCTGTTTTAACCTTTAAAAACAAAGCAAGGAATGGATGTACTCTAAATGATGTCTTATGCAATTTTGCCAAATTATTTGGAAAATGGTACTACTGTCTTCTAAGGACATAGTCAACACCATTGACTATATCAGAAAACCAAGACAAACTTAACTAGACTTTTCTCTTAACAGAGGTATATTCTCTCCATGAGAACTGCTTGGAAAAGAAGTGGTGTGTATTACCACATTTCCATGTTTCGCTTTCAACCTTGAGAGATAATAATAGGCTTTGAAAGAGGTATCTACGATAACTACCTTAATTTCATCAAAATGCTAAATGTACCTAAACTATCTGTTTAGATAAGTTTCAAGATAATAGATAGGGAGAGAACATCATGATTTATCAGGATGGAATGCTTTGAGATTCCTAAAAGGGGAGCATTATTCAGTTCTGTGAACAGATATGAAGTGCATCTAATGAGTGAGTTTGACCAATGAGTAAATACTAATTTCTGTGTTATGTGACTCAAATTTTCAAGCACTTCAGGCTCAGGCCTGAAGCAGCAGAGTGAAGTGAATTGACTCATAAGGAGACGGGGAGTGTAGATCTGCGTTTTAAACTTCAGTATGGTCTCCTCATTGCAAACCACCATCACTTCAGCTTATTGAGTTAGCATGAGTTGTGGTAACTCTTTGAATATGGGCAATGTAATCATTTACATACAAATGGATGAATGGATCTTTAGACTGGATTGCTAATTTTGTGTTGTTGGACAAACAGGTGACGAGTACCATGTTCTCAGCATGCAAAATGGAAACAGTCTTTTCCATATCAAGGTTAATATTTTTAAAGAGGTTTTCAAACTTTAGAATGGGGAAGTTATCAAGTGCATGGTGTTGTAATGCAATCCCTATTGAGAGTATTTGTTTTGATGTTTATAATTGATCTGTTGAGCGAACTTAGTCATCTCATCTTAATAATATGGCAAGTCTTCCGTCTATAGAGGCACAAAAACAGGAAAGTGCACTTGTGCTAAAAGCAAGATAAAGTACCATATGGCCCTGTGCACAGACTTAAAAGATAGATGTTTCTGTGTAGGCCTGCCATGGCAGGGATCCTGTTTAACCCTTGTTTCATCTGGTCTGGATTAACATAATACATGAAGTTCTTCCTTTTTTTCCTCACCATTCTTGTCGCATTCACAATAGCTGGTATTTGCTCACATAGATGCCTCTGGCCATGACTGCTGTATCTTGGAAAAAAAATTTGCTTTTGTCCAAGAAAAAGACAGTGAAACAACGTATGCATCTCATTCTACTTTTTGTCCTTTAAGCATAGGTGAGAGAGTAACTTGAACAAAACTGTGTATCTGTAAAAAGTGAATCAAGACAATGTTGTGGTAGGATCAGGTAGCTGGAGTCTTGACAGAGTTAAGCAAACTTTTCTTTAGCAAAAAAGGGATAGCTGTGCTTCCATGCTACTGTTCTGAGGTTTGGGGGGCTTGTTTTTGTTTTGTTTTCTACTAAACATCTGTACAGTAAGGATTAACAGCTTAACTTTTCCCAGACCTTCACCTTTAATATATAATAATGCATGTAGTTTGTCTGTTAGCCACATTCTGTCAAGAGGATGTAGTGATTATAAGGATGTTGACAGCTTCATCTGGAGTCCTTGATAGTTTCCAGCTTAAGACTTAAGTGTAACTTTCAACTGTTACTTTTGGACAAGGTTCTTGCAATAGCTATCTAACACATCTATAGAATTGTCAGACTTCAAAAAAGTCTGTTTCACTGAAAGGACAATTTTCTTTATATCTTCTGTGGGTGCTTTTGTGGCTTCACTGTTCTCATTTCTGTTCACGTGTACGATATGGATTATTAGAATCCCTTGGTGAAATAGAGCAAGTAATACCATCATGGTTTCTGGTAGATGGGGCACCACGAAACATTTAGAAACATCATCCAGGCAGTTTATGCTGAAATATGGACAGGAATTGAGGTCTTTCCCAGGTTATATGGCTGGTTTGTATCTGTTGTTATATCAACAGTCCATAGTATTTATATCCTGACTTACTGTTTGTGGATATTCAGTATTGAAGCCTGTGGTCCTAAAAGGCTGCTAGACGTTTCTGTAACATTTAAGTTCTGAATGGTTTTCCAGAAACATTTGTGATGCTTTTGGTTTCCTACTTTTCCACACATAATAAAATTTGGAGTTTTGGAAGAACTCTTCCTGGGAGACAAATTCTGTACTTTGCAGCTGTATTTTGTGTTTTCAGGAGTTTCCTATTTTACCAGTCAGTAAATGAGTAAGTAGTAGAAATGCAATGACCAGTGAAATTAAGTTTGCATATGGGTGCTTACGATTGGCCCTGTGTACTTGTTGTTCTTAATTTATCACTGTGCCTTTCAAGCAGATTCGCAGTGGTTAATATGGGTAAAGTTCCTTCCAACAAACAAACTTGGAAGCATTTTTTCCCCTTGTTTTGAATTAATGTGGAATTCCTCACTTGACCATGCTAGGTATGACAGTAAGAATGTTCGAGTACTGTATTGCCAAAGACAGAGTTGTCTTCATCTGTGAAGAGATGAAGCTGGTATTTATGAGCTATCGTTGAGCAGATGTGGCTTAACTGTACTAGGTAACAGGGGCTCCTACTTGACGGAGATGAAACTATTTCAGTCAGCTATTTCAATGGTCAGAGATTCACATCATGGCACAAATGCTTCTTTGAATCTAGGTACAAGTATGCATATATTCCTCCTCATGTGTACACTTTCCTAAGGGTGTATCTCATCTCTAGGTAATTTTTTCTTTTTTTTTCTTTTTTTTTTTCCCCCTCCCTAAGATATAATTGACCCAGCTATCCTGCGTCCTGGTAGACTGGATAAAACGCTTTATGTGGGTTTGCCACCACCTGAAGATCGACTTGCTATTTTAAAGACCATCACCAAAGTGAGTATTTGAAAATAAATCCTTATCTTGAAGCTTGTTGGAATATAAATTATATTTTACAGAGTATTGCAGGATCCTGTCTCATAAAACCCATGATGCCATAAAAACAAACCATCAGCCACATCTGCTGTTAAATTTGCTCCGAGACTGTAAGGGGTTGATAAATCTTGTACGGCAAACCTGTTAAACATAGAAACTGCTGCCTTTATAGTCACAGTTTGAATAGATTTAATTAAAAGATTCCTGTCTGTGTGAGTAATGGGCCTAGAAGTGTTTTGTAAGCTTTTTTGGGGGGGGGTTCCACACATTCACCAAAATGATTCACTAGCTCCAGCTGTATTTGCTCAACAGTAATTATGACATTTAATTGCCTTTAGGATTAAAGGAAGCTTGTGATGATAGAGAGTGTAGGTCATAGTAAATGTGAAAGATACCTGCCTCCATAGGTCCTCCCTGTGGTTAATGGCACAATCTGACACTTCAGATATTTGGATTATAGAATTCTATTTGAATATTTCTCTAAGTGTGGTACAGCAGTAATCAAGGCCTTAAAGAAAGAACACACAAAGTGTTATGAATTACTTTGATATTTCCTACTTTTTCCAGTAGATCAGCATTGATTGTTAAGAGCAGGTGTCCTATCAGATTTTTTTTTGAGCTGCAAAGGAGACCAAGTCTTCACTATAGAGAAAAGATAGCGCTGTATTATGAAAAGTGTGGCAAAAAATATTTAGCAAATTTGTAAAAGAGATAATTCACTCTTGCATAAGCATAAAGTTGTGGTGTAGGCAATAGTTAATCCCATAGGAGAACTCGGAAAGTGAGGATTCATTCAAGCATGTCCTTTCATGCCAAAATAGTTGTTCAAGTCAGGCTCTCATTACAAGTTCAGGATGTTAGACTTTCCTTCATTTGTTCTATGCATTACTTCATAGAAAAAAAAAAAAGTAAGTATGCCCCCATTTGCTATTAGCAGTAGATCAGTTTATGGTTCCTAGTTTTTATAAAAATATTTCAATTAAAACTTTTTACAATCCTATTCTTGAAGGTGGTTGTCTTTTAGAAGACCTATGGAGAATCTCAGTGTAACATCCATGAATCATTTTTCAAACATACCGTAAGGAATTATATCTTTTATTTTAACAATTTATTTTTAAAGATAATTCAAAGTGTTCTTTAAAAATTGGGCTTATATGATTGTTCTGACTTAATACAAACAACCTTCTTCTGGAGGAAATGGGTAGTAAGGGTCAGTAACTAGACTGTCTAAACAGAGCAGAAGGATTTTGGTACAGAGTTTACATCTGCTCTGTTTTTTAAAATACAGGCGTTGAGCCTTGCTTGCCCTAATTTTTGCTAGAGAATATTTGGAGATTTGTAACTGTCTCAAGTGCTCTCACTGTAATTAGTGGTGTAGGAAAATAGTGCAGCAAAGCTTGGTGCAAGACTTCATGGGAGTGGAAGGTGGTATTAAACAAAACTGATTTATCTCGCGCTCTCACAGATTTCACTCGCTCTCACAGCCACACACAGTCACCAAGATGCTTGCAGCCAAGTGGTAGGGCCAGGATCATTTGTGTGCAACACCAAGGATAAGGAACTCTGTGCTGAGTCCTCACTTCATCTCTTGGCTTCCTCTTTATGGGCGATGGTTGTCAGAGAGAACCATTTTCCAGATTTCCCTTAAGAATCAAACAGTTCAGAATTGTGCTTACTTCAGCTGCCATAAATGTTGGGCAAGGTTGCCGAAATATGTCTTTGCTCCCTCCTTCTGGGAATCTTTGTGGCTATAGTCTGTCTTCCTGTTGGGATAACACCAAGAGGAGTGGCACATGTGATGTAACCTTGTTGTCATCCTGTTATCAGAGCTTATTTGTCTTCTGCTGACAAACCAACTTTGTTGTGGCCTTATCTGATTATGGGCTTTCTTGTGATACAAGCAACGCATTGCATAGTGTTTACCAGCTTGGTTCCTGTGGATCCTGTCCTTGGTTATCAGGGCATGTTATTTTTGGAATGCCAGATACTTGCATGCATACTGAATTCATACGAGTCCTAATATTTTGGTTACAAACCTTTGTAGTGAATGAGGTGGTATTTAATGAATTCTTTTTCTCAGCTCTTAGTTAAGACACCAGCAGAAATGAGATGCAAACACTCTCTGAATGAGTCTTCCTCACACGTTTCCACGTTCATTTAATGAGGAGGCTGGTGCTGTTCTCACTTTACTACTTCTGCAGTCACCAGAGTTCTCAAAAAGCTAGGCAAATATTTTTATTTCTAGTGTTAAGAACAAGAAATAGGTTGTTATTTTCTTTAAAAATATATAGGAGTTATCTGGAAAAAGAATATGGAATATGGAGAGAGGAAAAGATGTTAAATTAATTGAAATACCTTGGGTTTTGTCAGACTTCATCCATGCGTTTTAGGTAAGGAAATTTGAAAAATCCATGTACAGGAACGCTTGCTTAAATATATGCTCAGGCCTAGATAAAGCAAAATTTTTGGTGCAGATGTAAGTGGCTTCTGGGTGACGGTATGCACTCCCAGAAATCCCTGAGGAATACATGCACAGAATGTGAAAACAGAATTGCTGCTAAGGGGGAAAACTTGGATGCTTATGAAGGCAGCATGAGAAGCAGGAAAGGGAGTTAGGGGGAAGAATAGGTTGTAAGGAAGACAGACAGCCTGGATGTGGGTCGAAGCTTTGTTGTGAAAGACTTTTATTTCAGTTAACTTGTACAAATCAGTCATTTTCAAATTGCATATTAGTTATGCAAGAGAAGCATGTCTTCGCATGTTGAAGTTACGAGTGTGTGTATATTCCTGCAAGCCGTATCAGCCTCCCTGGTGCACGTACTGCTGAGCTTGTCTCCAGAGCAGGCAGATCATCCCACCTGTGTTGGGTGAAATGCCCAACCTGTGTTGCTACTGAAAGCAATAGGTGAAACATTTCTTGTTAGCAGAGAAGGTGTCTCTCTGGCTTGCAGTCTCATACAACAATTACTGAAAGTATTCCATATGAAATTACACGAGGCTTCCTTGTTTCCAGGTTAAAGTCTCTCCTTTCAAGATGCTTCAAAATCAGGCTGTTCCTTTGTCTGTTTGTTGGGTTTTTTTCCCCCCTATCTAACTGGTATTCTATCGAAGACTCGTTCACGATTGCTCCCCTACTCTCTCTGCCTAGTCCTTGACAATTCTACTGTCTGTTAGGTATTCAAGGGCTTTAACTTGCTAGTTACTATACATTTTATTTTTTCTCTTGAAGGTATTATAGGTATGTGGTCTATTAGTTCACCTGAAGAAGTCAGAAAAGAACTGTATGAACCTGTGCATTTCTGTCAAATTATTTTCTGGCAGAATTATATAAATGGTATAAAAAAAGTGTCCTTTCATGTCTAAACTCAGGCGTTGCTTGATACTTGTAGGCACCTAGAATCTCTGTACTACCATGATACTGCTTTACTGTTGTCTGAGGGAGACTTCCATGCTTACACCATTTGAAAATGTTGTTGGCTGGTTTCAAGTGTAGTTTATAATGTTCAATGGTGTTTCCTGACTGATGAAACTTAATCACTTCAGGGATGGGAAGTTTAAAACAAAAACAAACAAACAAACAAAAACCCCAGGGGTTTCTTATCTTCTTTTTATTATCTAAACTCCTTTAGGGTGGTACCCGGCCTCCACTAGATACTGATGTAAACCTTGAAGAAATTGCGTACAGTCAACATTGTGATTGTTATACGTGAGTAGCTTCCAGTTCTGACTTTAATATTTAATGTACAGTGCCAACAGTCCTCTGGTGCGTGGTAATGTGTGTTATGTTGTTGTTATTAAGAGGATCTCTTAACTTTCAGGGTTTGTAAGCCTTTTCCCTTATGCTATTTTTCTTGCATTCACTTGTGCTTTTTCCCAAGGAGTTCGCAGGAATATATCGGTGCTAGTGTCTTTTTCATCTGGAATAGTCCTCTTCATGTTGCAAATGCAGATCAGTAGAGGCCTCTTGGCTTTGCTTTGTTTTATTTTGTAATTCTTGCATAATCCGAGGACAGAAGAGCCCTCTGAGTTGTGAACCCATACACAATGATGATGAAAGCAAATTGGTTAAACAACCGTAACCAACTTGTTTTGTCACACAGTTGAAAGCAATGTGTTTGATCAAGTAATGAGGGCCTATTTCAATTTGTGCTTTGGGAATACCAAGGTGTGTTTTTTAGGAAAGCTTGATAGCTGTATCTGTCAGAATAATTTGCAATTGTGTTCTACAAACCTTCAAAAAGCTTTCATCTATTAAATGATTTATTAATAGTGATTTTCTGGAATTCACAGAAGATAAAGTTTATGATGTGCTGCTTGTCACAGTATTAGTTTTGAATCTTAGAAATGGAGGCTATTGCCAGTAACGAGTTTTAGTTTGTCATTGTTTCATACTTGGGAAAGATGAGTGCTTTTTCTTTCTCTGCCCCTTTTGCTCACTGTCATTTTTGGGCGGGGGAGGGGGGGGAGTGTGGGTTTTGGGGTCGGGTTTTTTGTTTTGTTTTGTTGTGTTTGGGTTGGTTTGTGTTTTGGTTTTTTGTTTGTGGGGATTTTTGCTTGTTTGGTTTTTTGTTATTTTAAAAATAGTGGTATTCCTAGCATCCCCAGATGAAGCATGGAGAGTTAATTGTGAAAATTTTCTTTGGTTCAATGACTTGAACTTTTCACAAGTCTTCAAACTGGTACAACAGCTGGAAACTGGAAACAAATATTTAGATATATTTAGAATGATCTGACCATGCTTTGTGGATACTCTTATTTTAAAAGTATGTGCAATTAACTGTTGATCCAGCTTCGAGCAAGGCAATAATGGGTGATTCCATTTGAATCTTTCATAAGACTGATACAAAAAGAAATGTATCATATCCCCACCAAGTGACACAATATTAATTAATCCTTTGGCATTTTCAAGGATGCTGGGTGGGGTTTTTGCCTCTTCCCTTGCTTCTCATTTATTTGATCTTAATCTGTGGCTACAATTATGGATGTGATTCCATAATAAAGGTTGCAGCACTGGGTAGTCCTTGGACCTCTTTCCAATGTTCTTAAGATGAACCTTTATGACAGCACAACCAGGCTCTTACCATCACTTGTAGCGTCTTGCATTTCTATATGCCATCAGCAAAAGGCAGAGAAATTTATCCTAAAAATAACCCATTCTCTTTGTGTCTATGGTAGAGGGGCAGACCTTTCCGCTCTAGTGCGTGAGGCTTCAATTTGCGCATTGAGACAGGAGATGGCCCTGCAGAATACTAAAAGCAAGAAAGGTAAGAAAGCTTTACAAAAATCTTAACTGAACAGCGAGCAGATAAATGGAATGTAAAGTTTTAAGGTAGTTCACGACAAGCATAAAGGTGTGCGCTTAATACATGATGGATGACTTCTGAGCCAAACAAAAATTAAGTCAGATTTGTTTCAAGAACACATAAGCATCTTTGGACTAGATGCAAAAAACAGTTACGCTTGGAGGTTCAGCATAAATTTTCTTTCTAAAAGAATCGAACCTTGTAACCTTAAAGAAAAGTTTGCGTTAAATGATCGTATAAACTGACAATTTGTATACTAGATGGAATACATCTTTGCCAAACTTCCATATCGCTATCAAAACTAATTATACTGATTTATTTGCAGATTTGAGTATAGTTGTAACTGCACATACTGATCACATACCTTTGGCACGCAATTGTATTGTGTAACTGAATACATGCATCTAGTAGTAATGGTGCCAGGAAAAATCTGAGTGCTGTTTTTTATCTTGGGCGTTTAGCTCATCGGTGGCTCTTGCCAGGACTTTCACAGAAAGTTACAGATTGTTTGAAGTACAATGTCTGCCCTTTCCAGGGCTCTCTGCACTTTTAAGTTGTATTTTCCTGGTTTTTAATTTCTTTTTTCTGTGCAGATAGGAAAATGTAATTGGAAATTGAAACTCTTACATAAAATGTGTGCATCTACATTTTTTTCCCAGTAATTTAATTTATTATTTTACCCTTAAGTCAAAACGCAAAGCTAAGATGGAATTGTGACTTTTTAGATGACAATCCTTGGAAAACATATTAGGCTTTCATTATGCACGATGGAATTTTAATGGCTTTGAATCATTCTTTTTGATCTGGTACATATCCAGTCTCATCTGGTTTTTAACAACAGCAGGTTAAGAAAGCAGAATGTTTGTATTCTTGTTTTGAGGGAGCTAGCATGTTCTTTTAGAGGGGGGGGAAAAAAGAAACAAACTATAAAAACTTTCATACAACAGATGAAAATTTCTGAATTTATCCTGTTTGTTTTTGTAATTATCTAGAATACAGCAGGCTTGATCAAAGATGTTAATCACTTGAATTCAGCCTTCACATTTAGGATTGCAGCCTAAGCATTTACTGTATGGATGGGCTGGCAGCCAGCAAGTCCATAATATATGTGTAGCTTGATTTCCATGTTGATAGCAGCTGCTTGTTGGGGGTGTCCTTGGATTTGGGCTTCCATGATGTCAGCCCTGGCTGGTATGAAAGTGTGTAAGGTGGTTTCCAATCTGACGCCTTGCTCATTTATATATTAAAGAGTAGTGTGTGTACACAGACTGGAGAATGTCTTCCTTCAGTGTTACCACAGGACATGCACAACTGACTCCCCTCCCAGGCTCTCTATGTGACTGTAGATGGGTGCTGTGTGTCCTTGGCAGTCAGTACCTTGCAATCACCTGCCTGAGCTGAGGGCTGTTCCTTTCTATCTTGTAGAAACTCCAGTGCAACTTTCTTGTTATACCTGATGGTTTCCCTCTGGAATAAATTCAGGGATGTGGGGGTTTTTAATGCTTAGTAGTGATTTGCTTGAAGGGACTTTTCTTCTACTGAAAGGTATCTTCTTTGTGGTAGAAGAATCCATAAATTCTGCTTCCAACTTTTTTAACAGTCCTGGCAGAGCTGATCATGTGAGTCATTGCAGTCTGGGCGTTGCCAGATAGTGCAGCTTGGCCGGGGGCGGGGGGGGGAGAAAGAGTGGGCAGACTTTCAGTTTTATCAAATACCTCTGGAGTTCCTTATCATTGGCCCAGCATTTGACTGCCCAGAAGAGTTCCACTTCTGGCTCCCTTTTCCAAACCACTGTTGAAGATGCTGAATAAAACTGCTTTCAGCACCAATACCAGAGTGGGACCCCACTGCTGCCTGTTCCCTGTCCTGAAAAGTGACCATTAAACCTTATGCTCTATTCATATCCCTTAATCATCTTTCAGTCCACTAAAGGATCTTTCTTATGATTCTTTGGAGTTTACCAGTCCTCTGGTGGCTATAACAACAGGTTACAAGATTTGGCCAGCACTTCATAGTTTCATAGAGAAGTTCCTTCAGAACCTTTGGGTAAACACTACCTGGTCCTGGTGACTTACTGTTAACATCCTAACTGACCTATTTTAGTGTAATACTTTTATATTTACTTCAAATTGATCTAGTTACAAAGAATGCATAGGGTATGAGAATCTCTTGACATTTTCAGCTACAAAGACAAATGCAGAGAATTCATTGACCTTCTAAACTAGACCTTATTCCTGACTGTCCCTTTTTGTATATTAATTTTTTTTTTAAAGATAGATAGCCAGTGACCCCACATCACCTGCATAGTCCATAAAGCTGATCTTAAGCAAAGAGCCTGAGACTTCCTGTTACAGCAGTTAAGAACAAGTGTGGTTTAACAAGTGAGATTAAAGTTTTGTATCTTTGTGGTTGAATTTGAAAAGCAAGACTGGGTCCTTGTTTGATAGTTTCAAATTACAGAGGAAAGGGAACCAGCTATCCTTTGCTCATCTATGTAAATAGGAAACAAAACAATTTCATATTTGAAGTTTTTAAGTACTTAGTCTTATTTTAAAAAGACTATACCTGTTGATATATTTCATTATCTTATTAACTTTATCTTGATAAATTGTTTTAATAAAACATTCATACCTACTTATTCAGACAATGTGGTTTTGTCATCAGAAATCAAAGCAAACAATGTTAATGCAAGTAGCCAAGGTATAGATTACTGCCAGCTAAATTCTCCACCATATCAAGCATTGTGCTTCCTTTTACTGTGCAATGAACATGAAGTACCTAACTGACTTTCAGTGAGAGATAAAATACTTTACACCTAGCAGTAGGTAAAAGCATGCTTATACCTAGCCATAGCTAACTAACTCTTAAATTACTATCATAGACTGTTTCACCTTGATGAGTTCTGGTAGCAGTGTCCTTAGTGATACTGATCTTTCCAGCTGATTAATGCCATTTTCTCCTTTCCCTTTCCTTCCTCCCTATAGTTGAGGCTATATATAGTTTCACAATTTGATTAAAAAGTTACAGGCTTAAGAACAAGTGAAAGCAAAATTAAGTTCTCATAGCTTCATTTTATTATTTTATGGAGTTTTGATGACTCATCCTTAAAGTAATTTGGCTTCTGTGAAAGACCCAAGTTGAACTGTTGTTTTGTTTCTGTACATAGTGCTTCCTTGGGGAAGTAAGTTAAAACACAGATATTTTAAATTTACTTCTTCATTTATAGTGGTATAACTTTATATGGTAATGGCAATCTTGAATAAGAGCTTCAGAGAACTACCACAAGGAAGAGCAGCAAGGTTGTATGTTTAGTTCAGTGAACTTTACCCTTTACCTTTATATCAAGTAATAATATCTGTAGACTATTTGATCTTCCAGTTTATATCTTAAAACAAGTTCTCATCTTTAATTTAGTGCCTTCAATCTGCTTTGTAGTCTTCTGCTATATCAGCAGAATGTTTTTGTTAAACTCAGACATTAAATACATTAATGAAGAATCTTATTAACTGTTTTTTCATGTTGGCACATCCCATTTTATACTGCAAAGATGTATGCAAAGGTAGTGGCAGTACATGTCTGTGGAAGCAAAAAGCGTCAATGAAATACATAAAAATGCACCAAATTGACTCTGAAGACCTACTTTTATGTACCTCTATCATACCTGATACCTGTGCATAATGTTAGCATTGTAATTAATCTGTATAGTAATGGTATCCTGGGATTCTTAAGTCCTGATTAAACAAGGTATTTGCTTGTGAGAGCAGAGGAATCCATTATTCATTTGAGGTTTGCTTATGATCTAGCATACTAAAAAAAAAAAGCCTGTTCAAAGGTTACAATTAGGAATAATCACCATGGATAGTTTCATTATGGTCAAAAAGGGGATTTACATAAACTTAAAGACAGGAAGTTGAAAAAGTGAAAGCTTTCATCACTTCTGGGTAGTGCCAGACAAGGCAATGATATGAGATCAATTATTTATTAATTGAACATCCTGCAGTAGAATGGGAATGATAAAAATATTTTCAAGGTACTTAACCCTCTGTAGGGAAGCTTAATATTAAATATGTATAGAAAATGAAGCCCAGAACCAGAAGGGTTACAGACTTGAATTCTAACTGGATTTGAGGTCAACTGCATTTAACTTGGCATCTTTGAGAATTAAATTCTTAATCTACAGGTGGAAACATGAACATCTAAAATAACTTTCTGAAACAAGTAAGTAGTCTTTGGCATAAGGTACAAGGGATAGAAGGATAAACGTCATAGACAGGAAGCTACATAAAATACAAGGGTTCAGGTGTTCATGACACTATTGAGTTAGATCTCAACCAACTGACTAGCACATAGAGTTAGTCTGGTTTCATGAATGCTGCCTTGAAATACACGCCAAAAAAATATCACTTGATTGCAGGCAAGTAACAATTTAATTTAATAATTTTATTATGCTTTGTTCTTTAAGGGGAAATCAAGATTTCCCATAAACACTTTGAAGAAGCTTTTAGGAAAGTGAAGTCCTCAGTATCAAAGAAGGTAAGATATGTAAGACTGATTTGTAAGTATGTAAGACTGATTACTCCTCTGGAAAGGATGCCCTTTTTATGCTGGAGACTGGTGGGAATAGTTAAGCATGCTGTATGCTTCCATGTATTTCAAACAACTGACACTACCTGTAGATGGATTACCACGCTATCAAAGTTATCTTGTAGTATGGCACCTTGGACTTCTCTCTGAAGTTCTCTGCTTAGTTATTGACCTGGCCTTAACCTCTTACATCTGTGGAATTTTCAGTTAGAAGTGAAGGCCTTTAGAGTGTACTACACCTTCCCACCACCTTTTCTTCCCCCCTAGATGGATATGACACTCAAAAATGCTCAACCATTTCTGTTAACATGTGACGTTTTGAAATAGGACATAGGACATAGAACACTATCATCTTTGTTATTTCTTACCAGTCTTTTCATTATTTGCATTTGTCAATGAAGTTAGTTTTAGATGTTTCCTTATGACCTGTTCTTTTTAATGACTGAAAGGAAAGCTGTTCAGTCATCTTAATTACTATAATTGAGAAGTTTTTATATATAGGAATTGTTATTGCTGCAGAGCTTTTGTGTATAGGTGTCTCCATGTTGCCAAGAGTATACTGCAGCCAAAATACATTAATATATTCATTTTAAACGCTAGCCAGAGAAAAGTTAACTATTTCCTTTCATTATTATTGTATGCTGATGGTCAGTGACCTTTTCTAAAATTTAAAAGTGATCTTTAGCTCCAAGACGCTTTAAAGATGGTGTTGGTCATTGGGTTCCTGCCCTTTGCTAATCACTAAGCAAATAGTTCAGAAGCAACAGCCACAAAAACTTAAAACCTCTCCTGTAACATAGCAATTACTGGTAAGTATTAGGACATGCTCCTTCTGGTTCTTAAGAGTTAACCAGAAATGTCACTCTGCATCTCAAAGGCAGCATAAATATCACATCTCAGAGCCCTACACTTAAATTATATCTGTCTGAAGAATTCTCAGTTAGGTATTTTGAAATATCTTTTGGAGTACAAGATACTCATCTCCCATTTCCAGATGCTACTTTCTTATCTGCTAGACAAATTCAATCTGACAAAAGCTTTATGCACCTTCCTATGAATACTGGAAAATACAAAAAGCTGCATCTTGCTGCTTTAGTGCTTCTAACTCTTCTTCTCCCTCCTACACATATCTGAGTTCAGTTAACTTGCTTTTGCTTTAATTGATTGACTCAAGACAAACCAGCATAAGTTCTTAAAGCTACTGAGAGACATCACCTTCTGAAGAGAGTTATTTCAGTGGAAGTTAACATCTCCAAGTATTCTGTTCCTCAAAAGCGTAATTTTGAGTGACTAGTGAAAAGCATTAAGGAATAGTTAAGTAAGTTAGACTAGCAAAAGAAGATCTATCCATTTTGGCACAAGTAGATAGGGGACTAAGGTGTCAGTTCAGTAGCTCCCCTCACAAAGAGGGCAGTGTCCTCTTAGGGAAGCTGCAATCTGAACCTAGCATGGCAATATTAAGTATAAAGAACTCTGCCAAAGGCTTCTCTTAATTACATATAAATGAGGTTCCCCAGTAATAGTGACCAATTATGAGTCAGGATGTGGGGGGGTTGGCTTATTTAGTTTTTTGTTTGTAAATGCTTTTAAATATAACTAGTGTCTCATATAGCTGGTTTGTTTCACTTTCTTGTTAAATACTACATAAAGTCACTTTTAAAGATTGCATGATTTTTTTTACCATTGTCTGAAGTCTTTCTTTCTCTTATCTTGGCACTGCTAGGATCAAATAATGTATGAAGAACTACGTCAGTCACTGTGCAGGTGATACATTTGGACAATCCCCAAAAGACTTGCTCTACATTGGTGGAGAGTTTTGTAATACCCATGCCTGATTTGAAGAGTCAGGTTGGAAAAAAAGTGTGCTAAATCTCTCAGCTTTTTAAACTGTACCTGAAAAAAGTTCATCATAACCTACTGCTCTAAACCATCCTTAATTTAACTATTTCCAGAATAAAAGATACAATACACGCTTCCTGCTTATCACCATTTAAGTCTTAAAAATTAATGCTTTTAGTGCTAAAGAGCTAATACCATTCTGATATAATATTTGGCGCCCTTAATCAGAAATCCCTCAGAGGCAGAGAGGCTACCCCTTCCTAGTGTTTACATTGCTCAAATAGCTGTTTTCAAACATAAATGAAAGTACCTGTTTTCAGGAACAAGGACTCTGGAAGAGTCACTGGGAGAACAGAGCTGTGAAAGTAGTCTGGGAAAGCACTGCACTGCATGTCATCAGACCATTAATCATGCCTTTCCCAAATACAGTGACACATGATGATTGTACTAGCGTGGGTTCTCAGAGCTTCTAGCAGCTTCTCTTCACCTTATCAAAAGAAACTATCCAGAGATGGCAAGCTGTCTTAAATGTTACCTAGGAGAGAGTAGAGTTTAGAAATCTGAGAAGTGCTACAGTGTTGCAACTTAACAGCCACCTAAGAAACACTTGAAACAGTGGGAGTTATCCAACAACCTGGTTCTTAATTTTTTTAAAAAAAAAAAACAGACAAATCTGCAACAACAAAAATTCTATTACAGGTTTGAATTCCTTAGCTCAAGTGTTTTGACATCCTCTGGAGGAAGGAAAATGTTATTGTTTTAAGAAACAGGCCAAGAGCCTGAAGCTTTTTTTTTTTTAAGTACATGAAATTCCATCTTGGAAAGAGGGTCAAAGTTTCAGCACCAGCAAAATGGCAAGTACTGAGTTAAGACAAAACAATGAAGCATGACAGATACCGAGTAACTCATTTCTGAAACCTACAAGCCTTCATGGATTTTTTACTGTCATGATTCTATGAAGTTCCTTTAATCATTAATATCAGTTCCTATCTTTGATCTGTCTTAATCTTCCTGCAACCATTGCTCAAGGATCAAAATAAGAAATGGATGATTTCTGCTAAAAGACTTTCCAATTTGATAACACCAAACTTTAAATCCTTTTAGAGTAATGAAATTTCCATATAAAACCGTAAAATAATTTTTGTAAGCAACATTTATTCTACAAGCATCCCCCCTACTTTAACATTTAAGAGGTAGGATGTGACCCTGAACAACCTGATCTAACTTCAAGATTGACCTTGCCTTGAGGGAACAGCACCTTACAACTGAAATTCTTGTCCCAATTGCCATCTGACAAAAAAATCTTGCACATTTTTCTCCAAAGGTAAATGTGGAAGGCTGTTACACATAACTGATCACCACAGACTTGTGTTTTAAAACTACTGACACTCATGGCAGCTTGTACTTACTACTGTAATTTTTTTTGCACATTTGATACTCCCTCCCTCTTCTCAGGAAGCCTGAAACTCAGGGACTCAAGTTGTGGCCTATATGACTAACAAATGAAGTCCCTGCATGTAAAGTAGATGATGTGTTTGCTTGTAATTGTAAATCAGGCTTGGAGCTTTAGGAATTACTGAGACACCCAGAAATCCCAAGCTGAAGGATCATAATTTTCTCTTAGAAGAGTTTCACTTGTGGATATTCATTAGTGCAAGGCAATGCAATTAGTGCATATCAGTTATATGACTAATTTAATGTGAAATCATAACTAGATGTCATGTACAGAGCTGCACAAGAACCACCTATGTTACACAGACTTTTTCCTGTTCTAGCTCTACATCTACAACTTTACAGTTTGAGGATTTTTTTTTTTTTACCACCTACCTTAAACGAAAGGCTTTTTGCTTTATAGGAAGCCACAACTGTGTCAAAGCAAGCTGTGACCCCTTTCAGGACAACAACACACTGAATTCACTAGAGTGTTTGAGAGTTGACCAATGAAAAAGAGAACCAAGCAGGAGCCCTATGAAAGCAATATATGCTACCTCAAATACAAATTTTGACACTGTCAGCCATTTTTACCTTTAAATATGATAATTAATTCTAAAGGCATCACTGTTTTTCACCTGCCTGTGGCATGCATTGGTTTCAAAACAAATGAACTGTATATAAAAAGAACTCATCAGGAATAAAAGAAAAATATCTCCTGTGATACAGCTTCAGTGATATGATTTAGAAATATGTCATCCTTTCTTGGGAAAGAAGTGTGGCAAGCCACTCTTTACAGTTGTAAATAGCCACGTGAATGATTTCTCCTTTATTGATATATAGAGGAAAATCCTTTAAGGATAGCTGCAGTTGATGAGCTTACAAACAAGTAAAGTCCTGAAGCCCTGGCATATTCACCCAAGAATTTTCTCCTTCTTTCCTGTTACCATGGTATTATTCCTGTGTGTAAATGAAGCAAGAAAGCAAGGTAGAACTTGCAAGGCAAGACTAAGGAGAAAATACTATTCAAGTAGTAATAATAACAGTATTACTATTCAAGTATTAATAATATAGTCTTGTCAAGGTTTCTACCACACACCATTTTTATTATACAAAGTATCTGATAATCCTTCTTAACATGTGATAGGGGAAGAGGAAGCAGGGTGCATGAGAGTTTGAATTTACAAGAAAATCTGGAGTTAAGTTGAAAGGCAGAAAGAGCCAGATCAGTCAAGCATCCATATCCTGTTTGCTTACCTTGTCTGGGCTACATGTGCGTCAAGGAGCAAACACGGTTAGGCAACTGAACTCTGACTTCACGCAAGAGAGTACTGCACCCACACCACTGCTTTTTCTTGGGGGAAATTCTGCTTAGGCTATAGTACTTAGCACTGAAAAAAACTTGATAACAGATAAATTGTAAAATCTCTTGTACTTGTACATAGAAAATAGGGATCAATTTAAGGAAAAAGCCTTTTCACATAATAGAGACCACTACTTTGTTCTGCATATGCAGCTACCACCCCTCCTAGCAGAAATGCCTACAGGAGGTTTTCCCTCTAGTCATGTTTCTGTTGGGGCAAGATCAAGAAATTGTTCATCACACTATTCTTCTCTCCCTTTTCCTGAGGCTAGCTACATATCTAAATCACAGTAACGATTGTCCCAGAGCATATTAAATGCTAACTTAAGCACAGATAGGGGGCAGAGGCAGTACAGGAACTGTCAGAAGGAAAAAAAAAATGCTGTCTTCATTCTTACCTAAACAGGAAACTCTTCAACATTTTGTCCTCACTGACATCTTGTATACTACTGCAGGCTTGATTGTGAAATACAGGATTTGATAGAGAAGAGGTAATTGTGTACATAGAGTTGCAGGTTGCTATACTAAAGGCACATCTACATGATTTAGACACACCTATTTGTCAGACTGTTTTTTTAGGACCTTGCAGAAGCAATCCTGGCAGACCCAGAAGTGCCTCCTTGTGCTTTGCAGCTTGCAAGCTAAAACAGTAGAACTTGCTTTGCCTTAAGTCTTTTGAGACACTTTCAAATTACAGTACACTTTCCAAAGGCTGTGTCTTAGACCACTTATGCAAAATCACTACCCGAAAGCAACTTTTCTCCTGTTTGTCCAACTGGATTAGTATGGCATCCCCCAATCTATAGCATTGACATTATTGCTTGTTGAACCTCATCGTTAAATAAGGAATGAACAACTTGAAGTTCTACTGTAGCATGCCACTTCATCTAATACAAGAATAAATGCCAAGAAGGCAGAGGTCAACCACTGAGCTCATTATCTAACAGTGCCTGCTTACTTAGTACAGATCCATTTCTCAACACCTGTGGACTTTTAAGTATATGTTATGTGTGGAACAGACAGGCTCAGCAGCAAAAGAAGAATGCCAGAGGCAAGAGTTGTTCTGAAAGAGGAATATACCCACGCCTGTCCTGTGGTAAAACTCATGGCTAGTATGATCAGACTGCAGGATGTATCACTTACTCCACTTAAGCAGCTTCAAGTAAAGGGGGTTGGGGGGGTGGGTGTGCATGCATTACAAGCCACGCCAGGCAGTTTATTCTGAAAACTGCAAGTTACTCTGAAAACCTTGAAGGGGATTCAGAGCTCTCCACAATTTAACTGCAGCTAACATAATACTTGGATGACACATTTAACATTGCTGACCCAAAGCCAGCTGTGTTTTGACAGTTAAACTCCTAGCTGATTTCACATAAAGGAGAGCTTTGCCAAACTGACAAACTAGTAAGATGCTTTAGTGACACAGAAAGGAACAAACCCTAACAAGAAAGGACAAAGTTAACAACTCATTCCATCTGAAAAACTTTAACCGAATTATAATTCTGTTAATGTCAGGGTTCTTAATGCTCTGTAGGTTTAATTTGATCTTCACTGGTTAGTCAAAGCTCCCTCCAACTTTCAGATAAAGTATATCAAGAACTATACTTACTTGGTTTTGCCAGATAAATAGTTTCCATTAATGCTATTAAAATGTAATTCCTTAAAAACAATAACTAGATAGTTCATATGTATTTAAAAAAAAAATCATGTTTATCTTTGTGCCATGCCTTTGGACTAAACACATTTTATGACTGGAGAAAACTAGTTTTGAATTTAGAATATATCAAACACAAGCCAAGTAGTCCAGCTGGTCTTCATTCCTTTTACCAGTGGTTCAGAAATGCTTCTGACTTTTTTTAGGGATGAAATTATATGTAACTTATATTAGGCATAGTATATAAAATATTACACATACTATATTTAACATATTAATAATCTATATAGACTATATATAAACCAAAATATAGGTTAACTTTCAGATGATCTGCTTCTGGCAAAATCCCTACTACTGAAGTTAAATGCCAAAGCCTCTTGTGTGTATACACAGGAATTCTATACCCAAGAACGGTAGTTACCAATGCTTGTAGGGAATCAGACTGTGGTTTAGATCCAAACATGAGTCTCACTGGTTCAGATTAACCTAGAGCAGTAAATGTTCTCCAGTAGGCAGCCAGTAGCATGTGTTTCAGAAAGAATACGGCAAGCACAGATATCTCCCTCAGAACTCCCCACTATTCTGCAGCTCTTGAAGTGAAAATGGGATATTTATAATCAAGAGTTGGAAGGGAACATCCCAGTCAGGACACCCTAGAGCAGTATTTGCAATTTTTAACAAGAGAGATGGCAACTTCAGTCCCATTTAAAAGCAGGAATTCACACTTGCGCTACCTTTTGGGAGGACAGTAAGGGGCATCAGCAATTCTATGAAGTAGGTATCGAAGCCCAAGTATGAAAGTTAAACTCTGAGCTCTCACTTATCTTAGATGAATACTTCAGATAAGCAGTTTCTCAACTTTAGCTTTTAGCCGTGAAACTTTTTGGAGACACTTTCCGTCCTTCATTCAGCTATGGCAAGCTATCAAAGAGATTTAATTCCACCATTCACTTCTTAAATTGAGAAACAGTCATACAGATGTGGCTTAAAAAGAAACAAGTTTTGCCACTTGTTAAGCCTGTTTGGGTCTTTCAGCCAAAATAGTTTTCTTCCCAGTAGAAAGGCAAGACAGTGACTCTTTACAGTTCATCTATACCACCACTCAATAGAACAGCTCTTGCAGCTGCTTTAAAAATGCCAAATTTCTCTAAAGCTCATGTCTTTCAGCATTAGGGGACAAATCAAAAATTCACCCGATGTTACTTTCATCTTTGCTTTTTAATTACATGTAAAAATACTGGATAAAAGTAGATTTTGACATTACACTATACCCTGAGCAATATGCTGGCTAGCTAGCATGTTATTGGCATCATTACGAAGTCACTTTGTAAGTGGTTGTCATGCTTTCATACACTTCTATTACATAACCACAGATAAGGGCCCACACTTAAAACGCACGCACATTAGAAACAGGACTGCAATCAAGTGAGGGTTAAGTTGTACCAACACATTCTTCTCAGGCACTCAGCTTCTTAAAAAAAAAAGGAACCAGCCCACACCAAAACCCCACAAAATGCAGGAGCTGAAGGCACCTAAATATTAAGTTACTTACAGCAGACCAGTGTGGACAATAGCTGAGACTTCCACCTTCATCAGATTCCATCGTTCAGATAAGTGAAGGACATACTGTAGGATCGCTATTTGAAATTGAAGGGCGATTCATAGCCATCTTTGGCAGCTTAAAGCCATCATCAACGCATTAGATGATAGAAAGCAAATATACTGTGCTTGAGGTATGTAGATACTAGTTCTTCAGGGTTCAGCAAGCCTATCCAGGCTCTGTTCCCAATTTTAAAACTCCTTAAGCAGGGAAGTTTGGTATTACCACCTGTGCTCTCACCACATTTTAATATGGAAGACAGCTAAGTGTTTATGTAGGGTACTGTAGGTTTGACACAAGAGGGCATCAAGATTATTTAGCAACACTTTTCTGTGTACACAAATTACTAATATGCTTAATTGTCAGGGGTTGTAGCTAGCCTTTTTGGCCAGGACAGTATCTGCTTCAGTTGATTCAGTTTTCCATAGAAGCCAAAAATTCCAAATGAGTGTAAATATTAGAGTTAGCATTTAAAACCATGGTAACATCAGAACCAACTAGGACAAGCCTAATAATTTGTCTTTGCAGATCAGAGAAAAAAAACCAAACTGTAACAAGATTTTTCAAATACAAGAAAACTAATCAGTTGTATTAAATTAGTGGCTTACACAATACAATTCCAAGTGCTAGCCGCTCCAGCTATATGCCAACACAAGCAGCTTAAGCAGTAGGTAGGGAGTTGGCACTTCCCCACTGTTTTACGAGGCAGTCACATGAGCCATCTCGATGCCAATTTCATTCTGTTAGGCTGCTCCCTTAAGGTACTTTCAGTTGAAAAGGTGGAACTTTAAAGCAGTGCTTCAAATGACGTGTTACATATTTGAATAAAAGCAGACTTAACATTTCTGTGCAAATTTAGTTCTTCCACCCACTAAGTTAGGACGAAGGTTCAACAGAAGGTTTAAGTTAACAAATCATGTTAGTTAGAATCAACAGGTAAGTACAGCATTTTAACACTACAGTCATCTAAATAGCATGTTGTGGGCAGCATACTACATTGAGAACTTCTAAAACATTGAGGAGTCAGACAGGTATTTTATATAGATTTAACACCTGCCAAAGCAAATTCTGTAACAAAGTGATTTAGCATTATGCACATTAACACTGATCCTTAGGCAAACATATACACATTAAACCAACAAATCAGAGGACTGCAAGGAATGTTACAGCTGGTAGGAGTCTGCTACAAAATCCTTTAGAGTGCATTGCTATGTTGCTGTAGATCTTAATTCAGGACACTGGTGAACATCTTTAGCAAGAGACCTTACCAGCCACTTTAAAGCAAGCAGACATTTCAAAGTTTTTTGGTTGCCGGAACTTTAATCTTGCTTCACTTCACCCTTTAATTGCCTTTTCATACGCGAATATGGGCTGATTGTGTCATCCATCACGAAGTCATACAGTACTTTTATCCAAGAGTTATATTGTGGCAGGTTGTCATAGTATTCAGCTGCTATTTTCTTCACCTAAGGAGGACATAACAAGGTTTATTTACTATTTGTATTAGCACCAGTTGTGACAACTTTACAATCCTCAACCTGTAACAACATAAAGCACTAGAAGTTTCATTTCAGATGTTAGATTCTACAGGAAAGGCTACTAATATCACAATGAAAGTTTTTTTGAAGGAAAAAGCAACTCCCTTGTTAAGTAAACGTCATGTGAAACTTTTATATTGACACTAACCAGAGCAAATTCTGCTAACACTCTGAAGTCCGTTCACTGTGCCACCTATAGAATGATGTAGCTCACAAAAGCAAGCAGTTTGGTCACTAGTGGAAGTTGGTGACTCACTTCAATGCTGACTCAAAGGTATACGAGCATCACTAAAAAGGATCTTGTAAATTCTAGGGAGAGATGTTTAATGCAGCGATTTTTACATGTAGTTTCAAACCTCAGCACTCAGAAAAGACATGTTTCTGAGGAACACCTTGTTTCTGAGGGCAGACAAAGAACTAATATGAACTGCTTCCAAAGACTTTACCCTCAGATGTACATGCTGACTAGATCACTGTTTTAAACTAAGAGAGCTGGAGTTTCAGTTAGGTATCCTTACTGATACTTAAGGCCAACCACCTAAAGCCTTAAAAATCACAAAGAGAACAAAACTGATTTTTCACCAAATTCCATTTAGACAGCAGAAAAATATTAATCTGTACAAGATAAACAAACCCAAGATGCCTGGTTTGGAGCTGAAGATAGTTTTGATCTGTCATCACACCTATAGAATAGTGCATCTAGCCAGTATGCTTTTATTCAACAGTAATTATCCTCAGCTCACCAGTACCCCAGCTGGAATTAAGTGTTCAGTACTTCAGTGATCTTTAGCACACAGCATAGCAGAGTCTAATCAAATCAACTACACTGTTCTAAAAGACGACTTTGTTTTCTTATCAGAGCTGTGAATTAAGAGTCCTGTAGCAGAGATAGTATTTGCCTCTGCAATTAAATACTTGAAAAAATTACTCCCTGTTTACAACTCAAATACTGCTGCAAGAAGTGAAATACTAGTTCACCAGCACAGATCTAGGTATCAAAGGTGAGTTAAAGCTACTTCATGAGTATTTGAAAGATGAAATCTATGAATAAGAGAAACAGTCTTTTCAAAAACAAAATTACAAAAACCCACAAAAAAAGGTCTCAACAAACCAGTTACAGAATTTGACTGCCCTGCTACAGAAGTGCTGGAATAGTTACTTCATCTACCGTTCCACTACTGACAACAGGAATAACAATCAATTTAGACACTACCAAAGCCACAAGCTTACAAGGTCTATTACCAAGTGCAGTAACAAAGCTACAAGACCAACACCACACCTGCTGTCAAATTGCAAATTCAGTGTCTGATGAAAAACATGTTTCACTGAATATGAGTTTTAGGTGTAACACTGGAAGCCTGTGTTCCCATGCTCCAATTTTGAAACACATATACATATCCTGCCAAGAAGAAACCAGCAAAGACTGAAGTGAGGAGAAGCCAGTTTGAAAGTACATTATCTGCTGCTCATGCAGATGTGACAGATCCAAGTCTTAGCTTCGAAGCCTTAATTCTGTCAATGTACACCTGATACTTATGTAGGGTTCAAAGGTTCTCACTAGAGGAAACAGCTCCAAAATAGAAAGCTATTAAACATTTGTCAACAGTAAAACAAACATCAGCAGTACCTCAAACCATCTCTTTTCCCCACTAGAGAGTGTCAGTGATAGAAGAGACTGAAGCATAAGCACGCATTGCAATACTGTCCATAAGGTTTCAAAGACAGAACTAACAAAGCTCTGAAGGCATCAGCAACTTCTTAACTAGTTTTCTGCATACTTACAAACCAAAGACAACAGAAGGCTGGCTGTAGTGAAAGAAAACTAAAGCTAGTGCAAAGCACAAGACATGCATTTCCTCCCCTCTCCTTTTATGGAAGAGGCTTGAGCAGCCAGCACATGGGAAGCTTGTTCAGCATACAACTAAAATGGTAAGTAATTGCCCCCTTTAGCACTCAGCCTAGAAATTGTTCTGGTTTGGGTTTGGTTTGGGGTTTTTCTTTTAGTCTCCCAACTTCCGTTCTTCTAACTATCAGTGTTCCACCTGACTTTCAAGTTAAAGTAGGGCTTATTTTAAGAAAAAGTAATAACCTTGGAAGTAAACTTACCAGCGGAAGGCTCTTGCCAGGAATATTGGGGAAGTCATGATGTTCATTGTGATAGCCAACATTAAAAGTGAGCAAATTAAGTGGCCCATAGTAGGAATACGTCTCATGTCCTTTTAAAAACATGTAGTGTTCGGCTATGAAGTGTCCTGAAATTGGGTGCAACCCAAGTCCAAGTACTGAACCAGCAAGCATGTAAAAAGTGGATTTGACTCCCCATAAATAATATATCACAACATCAAAGGAAAGCTGAGCCAACAAATTGATTATTTCAAGTCGAGTAATGGGTTTGGGATTGATGCAGAGAGGTCTGATCGCATAGAAAAAAGGCTGAAGAACAATCCATATGAACTTCCTAAAGCGGGTGCAGAAAAACCAGCCTTCAAAGTTGGTAGGAATGTCCACATCAATTCCGTCGCCTCCTAAGTAACGATGATGATCCATGTGGTATCTCTTGAAGGATATGGAGTACGGGAGACCAAGAGGGAGGTTGGCAAATATTCCAAACCATCGATTCCACATTGCTTTGCTGTTGCCAAAGGCACTATTGTGAGAGATCTCGTGAATAGCCAGAGTCATGGAGTGGCTAATACAGCTTCCAAAAACATATGCCCAGAAGATGACCCATTTCCAGTCCAAGTCTTTAACTAGATAAAATGCAGTCAACTGCGCAAGAACCATTAGCACAACCACCCAGATCAAGTTGTAGTCTGGCTTCATCAACGCTTTTATCTCTGGATGTTTAGCTAGATAGGAAAAAATTAAATGAAAAAGGCATCAGGACCTCTCCTCAGAGCCAACTATCTAGATTAGATTACAAAAGCAGATATAGTAATTTCCTCCCTTCCTCCCAATTAGGATTCATCTGCCAAAAGTAATGAAAACACCACCTTTCCACTTGGGACATTTATAGCTATAATGAACCCTTTAGAATTAAATTATTTCAGCATTTCTGAGTCGCTCAGCAAGTAGACACGTACACGGCAAGCACCAGTACCACCTCCAGCCTACCCAGAAACGAAACGGCTCTGAACTGACGACCCCCCCAGTAATGCAGAAGGGCTCAAGTAAGCTCGGGCCCAATTTAGGCGTCTTGCTTGGCAAGGCGGCTATTTACCACCAACACCGGGTGCCGCCGCGGCCCCTACGCACGGCACACGGCCTCTCCGTGACGACCAGCAGGCGCCTCACCCCTCGCTCGGCTGTTTCCTACCCGCG
>NW_009258284.1:260514-279973 GCF_000687185.1 Egretta garzetta
AGCAGGGCGGGAGCGAGCCTCCGGCCGGCCCTGCTGCTGCCTGCGCTGCGGGTGCCTTTAATAACGCCGCATGCGTAACTAACACTTAAGGAGGGAGAGAGAAAATTCTCGGCTTGTAGCGCCGGCCCTGCCGCCCGGAGCCCTGCGGGAACCCGGAGCTCCTTCATCGTTCACCGTGGTGGCGAGGAGGAGCCTGCGAGAAGCTGGGTGCGTGGAGCCTCACCAGCTTCCTCCGCACCCACCCCTGCTGGCCTTCCTGCTGCCTTGCACCAGGCTCGTACAACTGTCACCGGCCGTGAGATTTCTGCCCCTCTCAGTCGTTGGGACAACCTGCCCAAAAGCCAGACGTCTCACCCAACTCGCTTTCTTGAGACTGGAAACAGGAACGGCGGCATCTTACAGCGACTCCTTAAAAAACATTTTTTGTTTTCCAAAACAAGGTGCGTGGTTGAGATGTGTCTAGCTATCATCTGTCCAAAATCGAAACTTCCATAAGCTGCCTAAAGATATTTAACTACAACTCAAAACGCCTGTACCAAGGTCTGTGTTTTCTTTGCTTTTTGTGGTAAAATATTTTAAGAACTCCTTTGACAAATTCTTTTGTAAGAACTAAACTCCATTTAATCTGTCCCTGAATCTATTTCTCCTATAATATTGACTGCGGGCAGTTCAGTTGCAAAGATTACTTTATGTAGAAAGTTGAATGACTACTTGCTTGGAATTTTAGTTGTCCATAAATCCACTCAAAATAATCTAAATCAATAATAGTGATAAAAACAATAGAGGAGGTTGTCACAAAGTATATTATACCATAGCTATTAATGTAATATGAATATCTCAAAGTTTATGATGCATCACTTAAATTTAAATAGTAATAATGAATAAAAAAGGCTAATATGTACTAGCTGCTAAAAGCCCCATGTGCAACAGTGCAAAAGTAGGGGAAGTAGAATCCCTACTTGAAAATGTTTATGATCTAAAGCAATGGACAAAGCACAGGATCTATAACACATAACAGCTTTGCTAATATTTTTGTTCACATGCAATTTTAATCTGTGCGTATGAGGATGTGAATTAGAAATTAAAAAGTGAGCAAGGAGAGATGGAGAAGTTTATTCACAGCTTTTCCCCTCTTAGTCACACTATCTGAATTTTGTAGACTTTGTGATGATTGGTGCAGGGTAAGAGGTAGAACAGATGTTTAGATTTCATCAAGGCATTTTGTCCTTGCAAGGGATGTTCAGTTTTACTTTTTGCTCAGTGACCGCTTCACCAGAAGTCAGGAAGCGCTTTTCAGTTACCAGTGCAGAAGCTGACCACAAAATTTCCCGGATCACAAGCATTTTGCTCAGCTGCACTCTATAAACACCGTACTTAATATTTCTGAATGCGTTCCCTTCTTGCTGCAGTTCAAATACTAGCACTGCTTTCCATCATTGCGCTAAAGACCTTCTCATCCATGGGAAGGATTCTGCCAAAAGAATGAATGCATCTGCTGATAAAGAAAGGTTGCAGCTGTCAACATGAGCACTGAAGGAGAGAAGCAGTATCAAGAATTCAGTATGCAGAGGCAGGCTTATGGCACTGCAAGTATGTATAGGTTAGTAAGTCGTCAAAAGTTTCAGCAGGGTAATAGAAGATCCCAGATTTATAAACCAAACATTCCATAGCAGCTAAACAAGGCTTAAACAACCAAGAAAAATATTAAATAGGAAAGTTCTGGATAATGTAATTGCCTAAGTGTCCTGTGGTGCAAAGTGTTTATTTAACCACTTACTTAATCACCGAGTCTTTCTGGTTTAAGCAGCCCATGTAACAAATCCAGATATATTAGGTCTTCCACAAGCCAACAAGTTTTATATCTGACTTTTTCCCTCCAGAAGACAAAGAGATCCAGTACCTAGCATGTCTTCAGCTGGCACAAGGCTAGAACAAAAATCCTAGGGTGTTCAGTTATGCGTAAACCAAAGCTGGCAGCACATCCCCGTCCGACCAGGAAGGTGAGATCCAGTAAGCACAACAGCAAGAGTGGAGAGCACACGGACAAGCGAGCTGGTCCAGGTATGGTGCAAAGTAGTACAGGAATGGAACTGGAAAGGATCAGAACAGTTCACAACTAATAGACACATTACTATAAAATACTCCAAACTGAATTTACTGATGAATTAAATAATAATCTATCACTGTAATTTGCCACGTACCTTCTTAAAACCATCAGGAACACCAAGAAATCAGGTAGTCCTGTCTGAAGACGCAGTTAACTCCATCCCATGTCGTCCTATTTTCAAGAGGCCCTTGATGTTGAAAATGCATTAGGCAATCTTAGTGCTTCCCACAATTAACTGTTAGAAGTAAGGGCAACTGAGTTTCTGTTCAATGTGGTCTTATCTTTTATGTTAAGAAATTATGCAGAGGCATCCTTGTAACATGAACTGCTGTGGTTAATTTAATGTGCTATGCCAAGGGAGCGTCAGGGATTGAAGATGTTAACATTTGTTTCTATCTGTTACTTAATCTGAGAAGTTCATCTTGCTAAGCAGGTAGTCTTTCTTCCTTCAGGGCTTCCACCCATTACATCCATTAGCCCTTGTTTAGAAGGTGCTTGCATGCTCCATTTCCATAGAAGTTGTTCAATCTGGGGAGGGAGACCTGGTTGCAAACAGCTTTTCCCTCAAAAAAGTACCCTTGTGACATCTTCTGATACCATTTTCACCATGTTCACTAGAAACACAACTTTGTACAAAATCCCCAACCTTACTATGAAACAAAAAGTAGTTCACAAAGCATGCTGCTGTTTTTAGGAAAAAAAAAAAAAAGTCAAGCTCAAAAAGAAGGAAGGCTAGCCTCAGGAGTTTTAAGCTATTTTAAGAAACTAACTATAAAAGACAGGTACTATCACTCTTTCAACCCTGAGCCATTCAGTTTCAGCCCTTGCTACAAGCACTAAAGATGCAACACCACAGTCTGATAACTGGCTGCAACTTTAACCCTGGTAAAATGATTTTTCATGTAACTTTGTAAAATGCATCTTAGTCTAATTAGTTTGAGGTTCTCCCTTGAACAGATTACACAATCACCAGTCGCTACTAACACTGTACTTTGAGGCTGATATACTAACTCATGTAAACTTGCATTGAAATTTATAGTCAAAAGTGATTTAGTTGTACTTCAGGGTATTTATCAGCTTGTTCATATACTGCAAAATTCATCCTTTTTTACTTCATAAGGGAGAATATGGTGTCAGAAGTTAACGTTCCAGCTATTTTCTCTAAACTATTGTTTCATTCTGTTTTCTACATTCTATGTATACCACTGGTGTGTATTCCAGCCCGATGTCTGTCGCCCTCCCCTGGAAGCGAGAATGAAGCAGTGGTGTACCTTTGTCGTGGCATTTCTCAGAGCTTGCTTGTAACCATCCCCTCCGCCCCTTCAGTTTCGTGGGCCTCATTCACTTCTACCATACTTGGTAGCACACAGAGGATCATGACGCACCTGCAACCTTGCAGCTCGTGATACTCCCTTGAGTTGAAGGTTCCAAGTTGGCACCGTTCACGGACAATGTTTCATGTAACAATAGGCCGTTGTTCTTTCCAGCTCAGTTTACACACAGCTAAAGATTCACCAACATATAAAGAAATGGTACCCTTGAATAACCTGGACCTGTTTGTAGCTTGTGAAAGGGGTGGGGGGCGAATTGTCTGCATCTCCTAGAAATGAATAAAGAAACTAAAATGAAAGATACTAAGAGATGTATGAATAAACCTTTTCAGTAAACACAATTCACAGGTTTATACTTGTTTATAAGTATTTAACCACAAGTATCTGGCAATTAGACCATTACATGAAATGAATTTGTACCAAATAATCCACAGTAATTATAGCTATGATGCTGACCCTTTGATTCAAAATTATTATTTTTTTTTAAAAGATAAAGTATATGCCAGTATTTTTAAACTGAACAGCAGACATCCATCTTAAAGAGATTAACAAAAAAACGCTGAGCCATGGAAGACCAGTAATAGCAAATGCTGCTTTAACAGTTTAACCTTTCCTCCAGATAAGAAAAGCATCGAGGAAGTGATAAAAGGTTAAGAAACAGGCTTTTTTTTTTTTTTTTAAAGACTTATTTGAAAATTAAATGTCTGGCAAAAATTGGGCATTTGCAATGTTACTTCTGATATGAGCTAATGGGTTTTAGAAGTAAAAATTGTAGCTGAAATTTCAGGAAAAATGTCAGTTGTCCCATGATTATATGACATTTGACAAGACAATTTGATTTGTTTGGTGATTTAAATACAACCACTACATTATGCTGACAGCCATACAAAATGTAAGAGTAACTTGCACTTTAACCCCTGGTAACAGTATCAAGATTTTCAACCGCTACAAATGCAGTTTCGCATTTTCTGTGCCATACCAAGTTGAATTCAGTACCACCTAAACCCAGAACAGCAGCTGATTAAAAAAGAAAACATAAGTCAAATGATAAAGCTACATAGTTTAGTACATTAAAACAAAAACAAGGACAATGGTATTTGTATAAGGTTCCAAAAATATACAGATGGTGGGGTAAAAAAAAAAAAAAAACCAAATAAAAATCACTGTACACAACTCTGAGGTTGTTAAAGTGGCCAGAGAGACTGAACAGTGCAAGACATGCTTTTCCAGTTACAAGCTCAAAACAGAAGTGCAAAAGAAATTAAAGCTTTGTCTGAAGTGGTTTACCTTTCAGGATAAGGAAAGCTTAGAATATTGTCATCAGTGTTACAGAGAAATCTCCATCCCGACCCTCCCACCCCCCCAACACACACACAAAATAGTTTTAAGTTTTTCCATACTACAGCATTTCATTCAATCAGTGTCCCCCGGAGCTTGGTTACTGTAGGGACAGTTTGTCTGATACTTGTTAGATGTTGGCCCATGAATCAAGGGATGCATAGGCAGCTTCTCAATTCTCCAGCTTTGGCTAACAATACCTGCAATCTGCAGGCAGTGAAAGTGGCAGACAGCCTGGGTCCAAGCTCTTCTGCAAGGAGCTTCCTAAGTCCACCTCATTGTAAGAAAGCAGTTGTGCTGAAAGCAGGTGCTAAGTTATGGCTGAGGAACAAACAAATTGCTTTATAGGTGTCTTGACTCTCCCAGAGTTAAGAACAATTTCAGGCAAGTGCTTTTAGCAGGCTAAGCTGTACATGCATCTATCCATGCAAATGCAGAATATGGCTCCCAAGACCTAGAACCAGGGTGTGTGCATGTGAAGACTGGATAGAAGGCCCTTCCTTTCTAAGTTTACAAAAATATATAGCCAATACTGTAGCTTAAGAAGTCAGTTTTACTCCTTACAGAGATCTCCAAAAAGTATTAACTACTTTTCAGACATTCCAGACAAGGTCACTTGTAACAAAAAAAGGTCAAGTTCTCTAGAACAAGATTTTAAAAGCAGATCTTTCCTTCAAGTGAACATGACATCTGTTTTTACGCTTAACTTTTTAGTCAGTTAAGACTGAATTTATTTAAGATTTTATGTGAACATATGCATAAACACAAATAAGTTTACTTTAAACACATCTGCACAGAAAAAAAGATTAACCCTTCAAAACATAACAGAGCAGGTCTGGTTAGTATGTATCTATTGCAAATCTTAAAGATTCTGTGCATTAGGCCCACCCATACAGAAAGCAGGGGAAAAGTCTCAATGAAAGAAAATTACTGTTCAAGTCTAAGTGGTGTTTTGAAGAGCCAGCAGCCTAAGTGACACCATGAAGCTAGTCACAGTATCCAAACAAGCAGACCTGCTTGGGCTACTAAAGCAGTGTATCCTCCTGAAGGTGTCATTTACTCCCAAGTTATTTTCTGTTTCGAAGGCGTTTAGATTTCCTAGGACAGTCTGGGGATTCAACTGCCTTCCTCCGTTTTCTTGGAGATTGTTCATTTGAGCCAGAACCTGAAGAATTTCCTACTGTACTCTCCATCACCTCTCGCAGCTTGCGTTCGAGCTCAGCCAACCGGGCATTCTGTTCACCTATGATTTGGGTTTGCTCTAGCAGTTTCTGATCTTGATCTTGGAGTTGTTTCTGTTGCTCTTGCACTTTGATGCGAAGCTCTGAGATTTCTCGCTTTAGCGCTGTCAAGCCCGTGCCATTCGCTTTTACTTGCTGCTGGAGTTTGGTGACTTCCTGTCTTGAGGGGTTCTGCTTGGAGAACAGCTGCATTGTTGTCAGTGCTGCAGAAGGCCCTGGAACTTCAGAGAAAATGGTGATTAATCCTCTACAACTTTTAAGACAGAGCTAGAAATTGTGTCCCAGTTTTCATATTTTGCTTATCCCTACTCCCCAAACATCAATCTGAATACTGGTTGCAAGTTACGTGAACATGTACAGATTTACAGTCATTTAAGTGTCTAACAAGAACATATGGTATCTCAGAGCACAACTAGTTTCGTTTAAAATACTTCAGATTTTCAGTAATCTGGAAAGCAGCTCATCATTCATTTTCTACATGTAAGCCCCCCTTCCTTTTGCTGTATCAAAAATTACATAGAGATATTATCTTGTCATGTAGACGTAGTGTCACAGATGTTAAGTCAAAAACCCACAACATGTGTATAAATTACTTCTTACAGGAAAGTTATATTAAATAAATATATTTCGATAGAGAGGTACAATTCTGCTGTCTTAGTTGTGGACAGCTGAAGTTCTAAAATTCTGTGGTTTGGGGCTTAACAAGATATTTCAGTTTAACTTACTTTTTAGAAGAAAGGAATTTATTTTCCATGCTTCTTTAGAATCACTCTTCCTAAGTACTAAAACCATACTGGAATTTGAGCTTGGGAATGTTGATTTTAATAAAGTTCCTGCAAATCAAGGAGACTAACAGCTACTGTATAATTTCTTTCACTTTTTCTATCATAAAAGATATCTATCACTTTTTCTATCATAAAAGATATCTATCACTTTTTCTATCATTTTACTCTTTGAGCAATGCTGTGCAAATAAGATGCAACTTTTAAGCACTACAAAGACAGAGCAGTCTGGAACATTCTAGAACAGTCGTCATCCTCCTCTTTTTTTTTTTTTCCCCCTTTAAGATGCCAGCATAGCTACAGTTATGTGACACTGAGGGGTTGCCATTAGATAGGTTGTGCGCCTCCCTCAACACAAGATAGGCATTTTTATGCCACAGAAAGCCCTGGCCTTGAAAAGCCAATTGACATCAACTACGCGTTTGGGCAATACTTCCTCAACGGGCAGACTAAAAGGAATTGAGGTATAATTAACAGGATGTAATTAAGAGGTGGCATACACACTTACGGCTAAAAGGATGGACAGGACATACCAGAAACAACAAGCAGCTCCTACAGTTAGGCCTATCATTTTTGCTTAAGATGGTTTTGTTGGTTTTTTTTTTTTAAATTTTTATTAAGTTATCCTTTCAGAGAGTTAATTTCACAGTTCTTAAGTTAAGAAGTGTGAAGATGTACAGTACAGGGAAAAAACTACAGAGTTCTACTAACCTTTTGGCCATTATATGAGGCAACTACCTTGGACTTTGGTTCACAAAAGTCCTGGGAAGTCTGACAGATTGTACAAAGGACCAGTTTCATTGTCTATTTATAGACTGTTATTTTAATTACCTTTTCACTATTACCCATAAGTATTTTGCTTGTTAGCATATACATTAATGCCCTGGGAAATAATAAAGAAAAAAAAAAGCACACACAAGTATGTTCTAGCTCTCTATGTACTACAACAGCTTAGGCTAATTCATTTGCTGATCGTACTAAAAATAAAAGGCATCGAGTTGTCATCTCATGTGCCAAATTTCAACCAAGTGCAATGATAAAGTCTCATTCATTGGTGGCACAAAAGCGTTTGTTTAATGAATACACACTATGCATAATTCTAACATACATTCAAGTGACTGTTCTTTTGGTAGTACAAAGGCTCCTTAAGTTTCAAAGCAAATGAATTTCAGTTAGCATTCTTAAGAAACAAGTATCATCAATACTTATGTAATAAAGCTCGCATTTAAGGGAGGGAGCTTTAAAAAGATACAGTGCTGTGAATTTTTACAGAAAATCTAAATAAAACTTAACTATATGTTGGAATTAATACCTGGGGCAGTTCCTATCAGACGTCCCGATACATCTGACCCAGGCATCTTTCTTTTCAGTATTGGAACAATCTTCTCATCAAAATATTCCATAGCCATGGAGGAAATGTCCCTTAGTTCTTGAAGAACTTCATGAGCTCTCTGAGGAGCTCTTGTAGAGTTTACATACCTTAGCACACGATAAATTTCATCTATTACCTAAAACATTTAAGAAGAATTAGGATTTTCTGATAAAGGCAAGATTATTTCAGATCATTCTAGAAATGCTGGCATATTCAGGGGCTTTTACTACATCACTATTGCATACCACCGTGTGCTTTAGTTCTAGATTAGCTTTTTCAAATGAAGTGCTGTTCGTGATATATCAGAGAAGCTATTCACTTGATCTATCACAACAACTCTCTTCAAACTCATGAAAAATGCTCATTGTGTGAAATTTTGTTTTACTACATCCATACTGTAAGTTATATAATCTATACTCAGCAGAGCATAATTTCTTTTTGGAGAACCTGGCAAGATACTCGAAGCCACACGGCATAGCAGTCGCTCCCCCAGCCAGTTACGAGGCATACGAAACACATCAATGGAACAGCAAGAATCATTGTTACATCAGCTTGAAGAGCTGCAAATATTTACTTGAGACCACTTGCATGCACCCAAAATACTCCAAATTCAGATTAAGTCCAAAATACATTAATTTATAAAACATCAATCCACTACTGACAGAGAACATAAGCACACTCTTAACAGGTTTGACAAACAAGCCCTTGCTTAGGAGAGAGAGAGGTATGAAAGATGCCTTGCTAATCTATGAACTATAGTCTGAGGCAGGTCAAGATAGGAGTGCTGGTCTCTTACTACCAAAACTACTGACACAGCTATTTTGCACAGGATTAAGAATGGCTGAACAGGCTCCTGAAGAACACAGATCTTGAGGACTTAGAATCACAGGTAACGAAATACATACAGTTGCATCTTGTGTTTTAATAAAGAAGCTTAGCTAAAAAGCTGCAAAAGCTAGGCAAGACTAAACTGTCTCATCAAGCTTACAAAAGACCTATCTAATTTTACCCAGGTTATAAGCCTGTTAGCAGCAATATCCTCAAAGCATTCTCCTGCCATCATCAATATAAAATCTTGCAGCAGTGCTCTGCTGCCACCAGGAACCCTCATGCAGTATGCCGAATCAAATCAGGATTCACATATTCTAACACAAATTCACTTCCCGACAATTCTGTGGTAGCTTCACTCAGATGAAATTTCCCAAGGGGAGCAGGGCAGGTGGGGGGGAAACCACAGACTGTAAGTGAACACTGAACCTTGAATCTGCTTGACCAAAATAGGATTTTCGGGTGAATTGGTAACTGTGCTGAGAGAGCAGCAGCACTAGCAAGTTCATACACTAAGTAAATAATTAAAAAAAAACCAAAAACCTTCTTAGCTGTAGTATCAGAATACAAACAAGGTCCTTGTGACAGTGCTCACAGGGAAAATGGCTGGCAAGCTCACTTGCCCAACTCTGCACACCCCAGGTCAAGACTGAGTACTGTCTTTCAGTCTACTCTTCAAAAAAGTAAGGCAATATTTCTTTTAAGTATTCAATTTACTATGCAAGTATCAAGGACTTAAGTTTATTTGACTTCATATTATATTACATTTTTTAAAATGCATGGTATATATGAAGTCAAATAAGCATAAATATATTCAACTACAATGATTAAATTTATTTAAATACCAAGTCAACAAGAGTGTATAGAAAGCAAGTTACCTATTCAAGATAAAAATACATTTCATGCCAACAACCCATCCTACTGTACTGAATGCAAAAATGCCTGCCATGCTTCACCTGAATCCAACAGCTAACTTTTCCATTCATCCCTATGCAATTCAGTTACCTGCCCATGAAAAATGAATACCAACATATCCAAACCTCACATGGAAAGATCAATGAACAGAGCATTAGGCTAATGTTCACTGATCTTGTTTCAACCCTGAGCTGTACCCTGGGTTGCACCAGTCTCCCTCAGATCATAATTCTGTTAATTCCCCTGTGCACTTCTGTTTTCACAACTTATAAAACAGTGGTATTTCCAATGTACATCTCGCTCACATAGTTTCTATTTCATGTTGGGGTAGTATTCTGAAACACCAGAATTGTTCAGTAGTATTAATATTTAAAACACTTGATCTACATTTAAAACTAATTCCACCTACTGTACAAAAATACCCCATCCATTGTAATACTGAACAGTGTTTCCACGTACTAAATATCTTCATTCAATTAATCTGAAGTACTCAAACCCTTAAGAAAGGTGCCTAAAATCTTCCTGATTGACTCAGTGCTTAGTATTATATGTAGTCTGCATTACTACATCTTCTGATGACCTGGCCTCCAGCTGTTTTGTACAGTTAAAATTCAGAATTAAACCCTACATATCATGTGTTTCTTGTAAGAGGTTGTATAACATGTATATACCACAAGTCAAACGTCACAATTAAGAGAGAATCTAAGGGAAAATGGAAATCAAATTTAAAATAATTAATATTTAGATATAGTCTGGTTCATTCATTTCAGACTGCTCGTTAGAGCACAGCACTGGCTTGTGTGTTTGTTTGCAAGTATCTGAAACATACTTTCTGTATATATATACATCTATAAATTTGTCCTGTATTAAGTTACACAATCATATTTTTTTAAACACAGATACACATTCACATAATATAGTCTACATTTTACCTTTCCAGGTATGAAGCAGCAGAGATTGGAATCCACATACTTCATGAAAGTCATATTTAACAGAGAGAGTCTCGTTTCTACAGCAGCAAGGATGTCTGCGTGACGAGCTAATGAATGGTTTCTTCTCTCTGACTCTCGCCTAGAAGACAGACCATTAAGTGACACAGATTTAACAATGAGTCAACAAAATTAAACTGTAATGATCGCTCAAGTTAATTTCACTCTTAAAACCCTCTGCAGTTTGAACACGTAACCACTAACATTAGTTCTATCTTTCTGGAAAAAACCTGATACCAGCTAGTAATAGCATACTACCCCTTCTTAGACAAAATCTGTTCTCTAAATAATTACTACATCTTATGTGACCTGTAAACGCTATATGTAATTTAAGACTATTTAAAAACAAGCTTTCAGTAAACACTGAGCCAGTGGGAATGTTTTTATCCCCCCATATTCCTACAGTTAGTACTTTACTGCTACTGACATTAATATATTGTTAGTGCTTGCTACAAAGTTTAGGTTGAGATATAAGCTCTTTTGACAAAAGATCTCTACAGTAAGTAGCATTTAGTTTCTTCACTCTGGCTGGGAAATCTGATAGGACACAGCAGCAGCTGCACTTATTCACTGGAAAGAGGAGAAGAGACAGGCATTGCTTTAGCGAGAAACCAGCTCCCATTAATGCTCACAAGTCAAACCTCCCCCCTCTTTCCCCTGTTTAATCCTTGGCACTGAAAAACCTTGCTTTTTTTTTTTTAAGCAGAGTCATAGAGAAGTCATCAGTGGAGGCAATCAGTCTTGAAAAGGAATGGCATTTATTCATTCCTAGGAGTCCCTGCTTGATTTGCCAGAAGAGTTGAGCAATACAGGACCCGCTCTTCTCTGTTTAAAGTACCAGAGACGCTTTCCAATATTCCAGTTCCTAGTATACAACCACTTATGTTCATCCACACCATTATTTTTTAACTAGATCTTAGGTTCAAGGTGCTTTTGGAAAAAAAAAAAATTAAACAAATGTGATTCAAATTTTCAAGATATGTTAAGATGAATTAACTAGCAAAGAATTCCTTTTCATATTCTGCTTAAATGAATCTAGCACATTTAAGTTTAACTACAGTTTTAACTGGTACATACCTTGGAAGCTGAGCTTTAACTTGCTTTTGACACAAGTTGTGGTATCTTTCCACCTTCAGAAATCCCTGATTTAACATTCGTTGGCAAACCAAGTCCATTCGCTTACAAACCTGTATTTAAGTAAAAAGAAAAACTTAAGGCTCCATTAAGGCCACAAGTCACTTCTGCTATTATCTTATCCATACTTGCTGGCTACTAAAAGATTCTTGTATCAGTTTTTACTTCATTTCAAGAAGCAGAAACTGCAGTTGAGCTTAAGGCATCACCATCTCTAACAATGATCATGATACTCCAAAAAGGAGCAGCTATGTTCCACACAGTTCACAAATTAATCTCCTGATGTTGCCTAACAAAAGACAGTAGGCTGAATTCCATCCATACATAAGCAGATACAATGCCCTCTGATTTTAATGGAAGTTGCAAAATGCCTGTTAGTGGCTTTTTGTTTGGTCTCCAGAGTGATTCTGGTAGATCAAGTTCATATTTCATAGTCTCAAATAGAAGGCTTTAAAAACAAGAAATCATTATGGTTTTCCTTCAGCATTTAAGGCTTCTGTTTTTGAAGACTGCCAAAATTAAATTTAAAAACTTATGCAATACAGTGCATGTGAAGCAAGATTCCTTTTCATACAAAAAAAACCCCAACTATTTTCTTCTGTTTAACAGATTCCTTTATTTGCAACATTGGATACCAATAGCCTCAATTTTTTTACAGATTTAGGGAGGAAGGACATTAGCTGCAGAAGACATAATAAGCTGTTAAATTTAAACCTTCGCAAAGTAACCAGTTACAAGACAAAGACAACTCATACAAAAGTTTAAAGCAGCTGTGGTTCAGTTCTGAAGACTCAAGAGCTTACTGAATCAAATGTCCTTTGATATTGTTAATTTTTTGTACTAAAGCGCACAACTCCCACTGTGACCCCACTTTCCAATGGATTAGCTTTGCTGTTTGGTTTTTGTTTTTTTTTTAAATAAATACTCCTTCCCTCCATACACTACTCATTTCATAACTCTGAAGCCTATGTAAATTTATACCTCAAGGAAGATTCTCACTTCTCCTAGAAAAGCCTGCAATTATTTTCTGTTTATATGGAAGGCACTACTTAAAGAAGTTCTACTTTCTGCGAGTCTTCCTCTAGTCACAAGTAATTCAAGTTCTGTGAGTAAGAACTCACCATTTTCAAATAAATCTGTATTAACAGGCCATGAAGTAATTGCTGTCGATCTGCCTGTGCTCCTTTGTATTATATCTTCCTCATTAACAGTCAAAGGGGAACAATCAGACAGGCTAACTACAGAGGTACAGTCTCAGTACGCTGCTCCCTCACACCCACTAGAATCAGTTAAATCATTTCTAGTGTATAAAAAAGTAATGCTGGCCCTTCCACTAGAGGAAGGAGGAAATTGTCACATTTCTCCTACAATATTAGCTGCATGAGGGATGCCTAGATCTGATACCATTTTTGAGTACGGGACTTAACAGGTTACTTGTCGTGCTCATGCTACCAAACCCCTGAACAAGGAACCAATACCTGCACAGGGTATGTGATTATTCAGCGCAAGAGAAAAGCAATCCTAGGTACATGACCAGCTGCAAATTCAGAGGAGGAACAGAAAGAGTGATTTTAGCCATGTCTATGCTGACATCTGGTGGCAGCAAAGACCTTTCAGCATGCCGAAGCCCTCCCATGTCCAGGAGAGTAGGTCACAATGGGCAACACTAATTTTATAAAAACAGGATTTTTTTCATCTCACTCATTTGCTAATGCTATGCAGCATGAAGAATTATTCGCTCCAATTGCTGGACTTTTATCCATATTTCTGCCAATAATCAGTGTAGAACCCAAACACCGAACAGATAACAGGTACCACCAGAAACCAAAAGTGTTAGCAACTTATTTTATCAATCGCCTCTTAGTCTTAGTTCTCAGTTGGCTCCTGATGTCACCATTTAAACCATATGGCACCTGAAGTTATAGGAACAATACACCTCTTTTAGACTGCATACTCAGCAGTCATATGCAAAGTAGCATTATTACACTTTTAAGTGTTCACGTTAGCCCAAGACTGTTTAATAGTAGCTATTCAGTGGACCATAAGAAAGTAAAAAGTTAAATTTGCTCATATCTGCAATTTTTTGTTAATATTTTCTTATCCTAGACAGCAGATGAGGAGAAGGCTGAGGTACTCAACAACTTTTTTGCCTCAGTCTTCACTGGCAACCTCTCTCCTCACCCCTCCCAAGTTGACAGACCGCATGAGGGGGACCAGGAGGGTAAAACCCCTTCCACTGTAAGAGAAGATCAGGTTTGTGACCACCTGAGGAAGCTGAACACACATAAGTCCATGGGACCTGATGAGATACATCCCAGGGTCCTGAGGGAACTGGCTGATGTAGTTGCCAAGCCACTCTCCATGATATTTGAAAAGTCATGGCAGTCAGGTAAAGTCCCCGGTGACCAGAAAAAGGGAAACACTGTGCCCATTTTCAGAAAGGGTAGAAAGGAAGACCCTGGGAACTACCGAGCTGTGAGCCGCACCTCTGCGCCTGGGAAGATCATGGAACCTCCTAGAAGAAGATCAAGAACCTCCTAGAAGCTATGCTAAGGCCAGGGAGGTAATTCAAGACAGCCAGCAGGGCTTCACCAAGGGCAAGTCCTGCCTGATGAACCTAGTGGCTTTCTATGACAGTGTGACAACAACAGTGGACAAGGGAAAACCAACAGACATCATCTATCTGGACTTCTGCAAAACCTCTGACATGGTCCCCCACAACATCCTTCTCTCTAAATTGAAGAGCTATGGATTTGATGGGTGGACTATTAGGTGGATAAGGAATTGGTTGGATGGTCGCATCCAGAGGGTAGTGGTCAATGGCTCGATGTCCAGATGGAGACCGGTGACGAGTGGCGTCCCTCAGGGGTCCGTACTGGGACCAGTGCTGTTTAATATATTTATCAATGACATAGACAGCGAGATGGAGTGTACCCTCATCAAGGCTGCAGACAACACCAAGCTGAGTGGTGCAGCTGACACGCCAGAGAGACCTGGACAGGCTGGAGAGGTGGGCCTGTGTGAACCTCATGAGGTTCAACAAGGCCAAGTGCAAGGTCCTGCACCTGGGTTGGGGCAACCCCCAGTATCAGTACAGGCTGGGGGAAGAAAGGATCGAGAGCAGCCCTTCTGAGAGGGACTTGGGGGTACTGATGGATGAAAAGCTGGACATGAGCTGGCAATATGCGCTGGCAGCCCAGAAGGCCAACCCTACCCTGGGCTGCATCAGAAGAAGCATGGCCAGCAGGTTGAGGGAGGTGATTCTGCCCCTCTGCTCTGCTCTGGTGAGACCTCACCTGGAGCCCTGTGTCCAGCTCAGGAGCCCTCAGCACAAGAAGGACATGGAACAGTTGGAGCAGGTCCAGAAGAGGGCTACTAAAATGCTCTGAGGGCTGGAGCCCCTCTCCTATGAGGAAAGGCTGAGGGAGTTGGGGTTGTTCAGCCTGGAGAAGAGAAGGCTGCGGGGAGACCTGATTGCGGCCTTTCAGTACCTAAAGGGGGCCTATAGGAGAGGTAGTGGAGGCTCCATCCCTGGAAACATTGAAGACCAGGTTGGATGGGGCTCTGAGCAACCTGAGCTAGTTGAAGATGTCCCTGCTCACTGCAGGGGGGGTTGGACTGGGTGGCCCCTTCCAATCTAAAATATGCTATGATTCTATGATTCTAGACATAAAACTGAAAGACCCCAAGTTTCCTCAAATGTCAAGTCCAACCGACACTGTGTTCAAATTTCAGTGTTTTAAAGTTATTTCAAGTCCATGAGAAAAGCAAAATGGAAAGGTGGTTGCTTCTTAGCATGCTGACTTATATGTGATAACAGCTTCTATGAAATAACTAATTTTCCACTTCATTTGTAAACAAACTAAAGTGACACAATCTGCTAGAGGACTACTACCAGCTTCCCTTTCCTCAAGCGTGTCTTATTTCTTCCAAGCTTCACTAACAGCCAATATAAAACCAGAGATAAAAATATCCTAAAGTGTTTAGATTCAATTAGCGTTATTTTTCTTAGAGGCTACACAGACACCACATTTCACAATGCCTTCCTAGGGTGAAACATAAGTAAATGACATAATGTTGATGACTTCAGCAAGAAGCTTTAAAATAGAAATTCCTATAAATACAGATTTACTGAAACTGTGGGAAGATTAAAGCCGTGCTTGTCCAAAGGCTATCAGTCCTTATTTGTGCTGTGCTGAAAATAAGCACAAGTTTGCTGCAGAATCTAAGACACTTCTGACGCGTGTCAGAATCCAAGATAACCTTCTCCTCAGACTGTTCATGGAAGGAGGTTACAGATTGTTTTTAATCACACTTGCTGTAGTAATAGCCTAAATGGAAGTGCATTTCCAAGCTCAGACATGTGAGTGAAAAGAATTTCATTATTATCCCACTCAGGTAAAAATTCCAGAGCTGCTGTAAGTCATCAAAAAAATCACAGTAAAAGAAGCCTTCAAAAGCCAGAAGATATGCCAGCTTCCATATCAGCATGCACACCAGGCTGCAGCTTGTCCAGAACGTTACAGCTTCAGACGTAACAATCTTTTGGGTTTTCTGTGTTTCTCTTTTGATGATGTATCAGAGGAAGTAGATACTCAAAAGGGCTGAAAAGCAAAATGCTGCTGCTTTTCCTCTCATTCACTTTATCCAAACAAAAGTTTGAGAATTCAAGATTTGCACTGAAGCATAATTTCAGACATGACTGCATTCTGAATACCTATTGTTTAGTCTCCACTACTTTAGACCTACTTCACTGCTTAACCAGTAGGTGCTTCATTTATGCTTTTAAATGCAGTAACACCAGGAATAGCAGAAAGCATTATGCTCAGGAAAGCAAGTGCTGCTTTGCACAATGAGGGCCCCACGGTCTTGCCTTGGCCTGGTGGCAATCATCATAAGCAGGAAACGCTTTTTACCTCATCCTTTGATGACAGAAAAAGAATTATGGATCTTAAGCCTTAGATTATGCTCCTCATTATGCTCTATAGAAACAATGCAGGTTCCTATCTCTATTTTAATCTGAAAACTTGATGTTCTATGTCCTCCCACCCAGCCAACTCCTTAATCTGTCTTCTTGTACATGCTCTAGATCCAACACCAGTTCAAAGATTTTTTTTTTTTTTTTTTTTTTTTTGGAGGGGGGATCAGTGAGCCAAGGAAATCCAGAAAAAGAAGATTAGGACATCCATTTCCTTCAATGCTGGGATCCAGAGAATGCATCGAAATGATCAGTTTAGGGAATCCACATTTTGTGTCTACACATGCATGGTCAATCAAACTTCATTTAGGTTGGCTGATGCCCTGGATCATATCTTCCTACATTCCTCATGATGCTTTATCCCGTGGAATACCACACTCTAAGGGGTTAATGAGGTTGCTTTTGGGCACATTTTTAATATGCGTGAGACCTAAGCCATTTAATCCCTGTCACTCAATTAATGTCATCCTGCAATGCATCTTTAGCCAAATACTACTCATAAGATACACCCATTCATCTTAGATAAGCAGCTCAAGTCAGTTCTCATAGAGGAGAAAAATGTAGTGTTTGCGCAAGACAGACCTTAGAGCAGGAATATACAAGTGTCTCCCAAGGCTACCTGTAGCCTTTAAAAACCTGAAAGTGATGACATTTCATTATGAATTTGTGCCTAGGCATTGTTATTTTTAAAGGCTACCTTAAATCTCTGTCAACAGCATCTGGAGTTACATAAAAGATCCACTCTCTTCCTCTCAGTGAATTGCCAGAACACCACCTTGAGGTCTGAATGGCCATCCAAAAGACCTAGGTCATCAAGCTTATGTGGTTATGAGCTGCAGTTTTGACTAGGTCAAACCAGAAGGGCTTTGTTTCTTTACATTGCTGCTGGTTAGCAAAGACAAGTGTACTTTCTTCTCAGAAGAATGCTCATAATGCCTTCTGATGTGCTTAAGGGAACAGTAAGGAGTTTGACGGAGATTAAGTTTCTTGGCTGACTGACTCAAAAATTAAAAATAGGGGAAGACCAACTGAATAGCTTCCTTCATGTTACATCTAGTATTGTTCCATGGGTGTGTCAAAGTTGATATGTATCCAGTCTGGTTTTGCATTTTTCTGGAACTTCTGAAAGGGGCAGTCTTCTGGAAAAATGAACTTGCAGGTGCTACATCAGCGAGCATAAAAGTGTTACATTTAGTTCTTGTGTAGCACCAAGAGTTAAACCGCTGGTTTAGTCCTTACACCACCATCTTTCCTATTCTCAACTTCACTGTTGACAAAGAATTGCTTACAAACATTAACTTAGACCTACAGAAAGAAAAAACCTTCTACTGACCAGTGATAGCTCCCACGGGTACTACCATTTATAAAATGCAACGGGAAGGCTGCAGCACAGGGCCGCGTCTAGCGCTGCAATACAGACCATGCAACACTAAGAGTACCCAAACAGTATATGTACTTCTCTTCCCTTCACTGAAACCATAAGTACTCAGAAGCAAAGGCTGCAATCCAAAAAGGCAGTACCACACCTTTTTCACAAACCCGCTATTTACTCTCACTGAAGATGCAAAAGTCTTTAGCAGACTGACAGCATGCTAGAAATATTTAGGTACTGGTGTACTTGGTGCAGTATGAGTAAGAACAGATTTTCTGCTTGAAGAGCTTTCAGTTTAAAGTTACAGTCAGGATGCAACCCTTCAGGCTGCTGATCCAGGACACATGCAGTCTAATTTTCTGCAGAAATATGCTTGTAATATTATCCAGTTTAGGCTAATAGACTTCTCAAAATAGAAACAGTATACGTGCAAGTTTACTGAGGGTTACATAAGCTTTGCATTAATTCCCTCACTATTATTCTATTTGCAACCTCCTAAGAAATTCAGTAAGATAGCAGCTTATCATATTATGTCATAGTTTACATCAGGCTCCTTATGGAGGTAGTTAAAGACAGATCTCCTCACTGACAGCTGTGCTTTTTTTTAGCATTATAAAGTTCAGAGGTAGAGGTAATATCTTTTATTAGATCTACTACTATGACTGGAAGAAGCAGGCAGCCTTTCAGGCAGACAAGGGCTTTTTAATATCTTCTGGTTTGCCCCACATTTGTTTCTAGATAGGGTAGGGTCCTTGGAGCAGCAGGCTCACCATCTCCTACACTTATAGGCTTAAGGCCTAGAAGTAAAAATAAATATATGCGTGAGACACAATAGACTAGTCCCCCAAGAAAAGCAGTCACTAGCAGAAATAAGCCTCCAGCAGCCCAGTAATTTCCCACAGAGGACGAAGGGAATGAAAGAAGTAAGAGGTGGTAAAAGACCTTTAGGAATGCGTGTATGGAGGCAGACACCTTCATGCCCGTACCCGAGGCTCGGGGGCGGCTGGGGAGAAGGGAGAAAGCCCCATCCCACCCCACCCCATCCCATCCCTGGCGGGAGCGGCAGCCCGGC
>NW_009258284.1:280530-285581 GCF_000687185.1 Egretta garzetta
CACCCAGGGCCAGGTTTAAACCAAGCGACTGGAAAATAAGTCTTTCCTACCGCCTGTGACGGAAGCATGAGACCCGCTGCCGGCGAACGCGGCGGAGGATAAAAGCACAAGCAGGGTTTGATAAGGGTGTAGGGACACACGGGGATGTACCACCGCGTGCCTGGTGCGTTCCTCACACGAGGCACATAAGCAGCCGTGAGCGGCTGTGGTTGGAAATGGCGCCCTGAGCTCCCTACGCCAGCAGTCCGGCCCCACGCAGCTGGGTTTTTGCACGTTAGTCTTAACGTGGGCCATTGCGAAGCTACAGGGCTTGTTTCTTCCCACGCTGTGGAAGAAGAGATGCAAGAGTAAGGCGGTTGAGGAGGCTGCAGAAGCTCACGGACGTAGGCTGTCCTGGGCTGGAAGGGACCCAGGAGGATTATCCAGGCCTGCTCTTCACATGGGGCAACCTAGAAGTTAAAATCATCCATATATATATCCAAATGCTTCTTGAATGCTGACTGGCTTGGGGCTGTGACCGCTTCCCTGGGGAGACAGTTCTGTGCTGGACCACCCTCCATGAGGAGCTTTTCCCTAATACCCAATCTGAACTTTGCCTTGAGGCAGCTTTACGCCATCCCCTCGAGTCCTGTGGCTGGACCCTGGAGAGGGCAGATCACACCCCTCTCTCTGTGACCCCTCCTGAGGTAATTGTGTGAGAGAGACCCTGCAAAGACTTCATCGCTGGTGCTCAGGAGTATGGCAGTGCAGGCACAGTGGCCCCCCAGGAAAATTCAGTTGAATTACAGTGACTCAGCTACAGGATTGAAAAATATCTTTGTAGCTTGTGAGGCACGACTACGTACTTCTTACAGATGTGATCCAGGTCTTTCCATTCTACGTAGAGACAGGTGAGGACCCCCCTTTTTTGCCCAACCTGGGCCTACACCCCCTTGGCCGAGGCTGAGCAGTGGGTGTGCAGGTCTGCTGTCAGCCTTTGGGGTCAGAGCCACAAACCACTGCTTGGAACCAGACACTACTGAGGCGGCAAAACACTCAAAATAAAAGAAACTCTGCTCCTTTGCCTTTAATCCTGCATATTAGGGAGGTTTCTTGGATGTAATAGCTGGAGTAGCAAAGGGGTGGGACCAAGGGCTGTTTCTAGAACATTCCCTGGTGCTTCTGAGTGCGGTCACAGACACTTACAGCGTGGTTTCACAACCATTTTAGCCGGACAGAACTTGGCACAGCCATTGAAAAAGTATGGTGCCAGTGTCCTCTCTGCCTTCAGCTGCTGCTGCTGCTTTTTTCACGTCAGTAGTGTTGAGCGTGTGTGCTTGATTGGGGAACTGGTGCTGCTGAAGACTGACTTGCCAAAGAAAATCACTAGGTGAATGCCAGAAATGATGGTAACAAAGTGTATGGGAAAAAGCCATAAAATGTTTGGGGAGAGTGGGACCGCTCGTTGCAGTACCTGCACCAAGGTAGTACAGCTTAAAATATTACAGGACTAAAGCATTAGCTGCCTGCAGCATCCCTGTTTTTTCAGCCATGCTTCTTCTCTTTGAAGGTTTAGCTTAACCCATTTCTTTCATGTGCAACTTCCCCCTTTCCTCGGAAACCCACGTGCAACCTCTTTCTTAGAAGAAAAAAATTGCAACTGGAAAAGAATTAACTTGGGAGCAGAGCAAATGCAAGGGTAAGCCTTTATGTGTGTCATCCTAATGGTACTCCAAAAATGCGCACTGAAATTAATATTTCCTTTTTGGGAGCAGAACACCGTGTGCCTTGTACGGATTTGGAAGTGTTTTGCTCCCCCCGCCCCTCAAGTCGTCAATGCCGCTGCAAAATGATCTGGCTATCTTGGAACAAGGGTTTTATTCTTGTGCATGATTTTAGGACCTGATCTCCTTTCACATGCACACTCAGCAGTTTAAAAAACACTCAGGAGAATTCTTTATAAACTTGTGACTTGGCACATGAAGTTTGGGCTGGCAGTACATGCTTTAAATGCTTTAAAAGCAAGTGGTTTTTTTCATCCTACCTAAGCATAGATAATTTAAGATAGTTTCAAGAACGCTTTTTTGGTTTGTCATATAATTTGGACAATTTGAGTTTTTAAGATACAACTTTATGTTTAACAAATATAAGCTGTATGTTCTGTATGTTTATTATATTACTAAGTGGAATATATTAATAATATGCACAATATATATTTTCTATTATTAACTACAACTATATAGAAAGCTTTATAGTTAATAAGTCTGCTTCAGTAAGTAGGTTAATTCCGCCACCTTCCAGGGTCTGATTCACATCCTTCCCCAATGTATCTTGTGTCATTTTTCTGAGCATGCATCGCTTTGCATTTATTTGCAAAAACACAGACTGCACACACTTTCACAAAATCCCCGTCACAGACTCTCTAGTGGCTTAACTTTTCAGTTACTGTGGGATAGGGTGAAGCCAGATAAATTGATAATACTTCCTGAAAGAGATTAAATAAAGTTATGTGGAGTCTATTGCATGTCAAGTAACATGCAAACTCTGTTGTCAGTATTTTACAGCTCATGCAGGATACATACCTCGGTTGCCTTATTTGGTTTACTGCTCATTTAGATTTCTGCCATGCTTGTAAGATTTAAAACAAATCTTGAAATAGCCTTAGTTTTGTTGATACCATGTTAAAACGAGAAATATAGTTGGACTGAATTTTTTGGGGAGCATCTAAATGACTCACAAGGAAGATGTTAGGTGAAATGTTTTGCCCCTCTTAAGCACAAATTCTCATAATTTTTCATTTTTTGGGGGTGGGTGTATGAAATGTTGATGTCTCTGTACTTTGCATTAGGAATACGAGGTTTAAAAGGATGGCCACTTGGGCCAAGGATATCTGTTTTACTTTCTTTGTGGTAATCGGCAAAATTTTTCGATATCATAAGTCTTTGTAAATTCTCATTACTTAAAATTTGTCAGTGAAATTCTTAGGTATATCTATACTGAGCAGATTCAGCCTCTCACAGCTTGCTATGTGCTTGTAAGACTATATATGTATCATGTTCCCAACTGATTTGAGTGTGGTCTGTTGAAGACAGCAGGGACTGTGAAATTTTACTGAAAGTAAGTAGAATATTTTGTTTGGGTTTTGTGTGGCAACGAGCAACGCCAAGAAGCGTGATGAAGAGGAAGCAGCCTGGCTCAAATACAAGGAAAGTTGTAAATATGAAATGTGTGAAAGGAGAAGAAGTTGAGGGAAGGGGAGAAAGAGAGTGAGAAGCAGGAGCTAACAAGCAAGACATCTGGGAAGATAGGGATGGGGGAAGAAATCTCTGAGCAAGAGTTGGAGGTGAAGGAAGGTGTGTAACTAGGTCAAGAGCTGCCATGTTAATGAGGAATGTAGGAGAAAAGAGGAGTAATGTGCTCAAAAAATGAGGGTAAGAGCAGAAGTTGGGTGGGAGGAGAACAGATTTGTTTTATTAAGTTAGTGTAATCAATAGAAAAATAGAAAATGCCTTTCCACATGGCACGTTTTCTTCTCTGGGGCGGTGGCAGTTTGCTCACTTTGTGGCTATTAAGAGTTTTTTTAAGAGGTGCTAAATTTGAAAGGAGTCTGGTATATTCACACAGCCATATTTTCATGCAGGCTGCTGGACGTTGAGGAGATGTAAAGTCTAAGGCGAAATCTAATGCAGCAGTTTGGTGCAAGGCCAGATCCAGACAAAACACATGACCTGGTTTTGTTATATCTTGGCCTATCCAGGGACCCTGACTTTTGAGCCAGAAAGGGAGGAGAGACCTGTAAGCAAGCTGGGGGAGATCCATAGAGAGTCTGCACTCTTGTCCCTGTGAATCCCCTCCAGCTTGCTTAAAGGTCTTGTTTAGAGAGGCATTACAAAAGAACTTGGGGGGGGGGAAATTGTATTAAAATTTCCTTTGAAAATGTTCTTGAAAAATGTAGAGAAGAGTACATATTCACACAGATAAGTGTTTTGCAACTGAGGCTTTTGATAGGTAACGTAGTATCTATTGTCACATGGAGTTACAGCTTCAGATATGAATATAATCCCAGTTTAATTAAATCAATATAAATATTTAAATGGATCCTTTGTAGTTTAACCAGTTTTGGGCCCAGTAGTGATACATGTTGCATAAAAAGCTGGTTGAGAAACTGTCTCTAAAATCTGCATCTACCTTGTAATTTATTTGTAATCCTGTTCATTAGGTATCTGATAGTAATCATAAGCTGAAGTTGAGAAGTAGAAGAATGTGATGCTCTCTGGGAAATGAAAGATAGAAGCAAAAGGAAAACAGGTAGAAGACAGGATGAAAGAAAATACAACCTCTGTAGATTTTTGTCAACTAAAAGTCATGGCAGTCAGGTGAAGTCCCTGGTGATTGGGAAAAGGGAAACATTGTGCCCATTTTCAAAAAGGGTAGAAAGGAAGACCCTGGGAACTACTGACCTGTCAGCCTCACCTCTGTGCCTGGGAAGATCATGGAACAGATCCTCCTAGAAGCTATGCTAAGGCACATGGAGGCCAGGGAGGTAATTTGAGATAGCCAGCATGGCTTCACCAAGGGCAAGTCCTGCCTGACGATGGTGTGACAGCATCAGTGGACAAGGGAAAACCAACAGACATCATCTATCTGGACTTCTGCAAAGCCTTTGACACGGTCCCCCACAACATCCTTCTCTCTAAATTGGAGAGCTATGGATTTGATGGGTGGACTGTTCGGTGGATAAGGAACTGGCTGGATGGTCGCGTCCAGAGGGTAGTGGTCAATGGCTCAATGTCCGGATGGAGACCGGTGACGAGTGGTGTCCCTCAGGGGTCCGTACTGGGACCGGTGCTGTTTAATGTTTACATCAATGACTTAGACAGCGAGATCGAGTGCACCCTCAGCAAGTTTGCGGATGACACCAAGCTGAGTGGTGAGGTTGACACACCAGAAGGAAGGGATGTCATCCAAAGAGACCTGGACAGGCTGGAGAGGTGGGCCTGTGTGAACCTCATGAGGTTCAAAAAGGCCAAGTGCAAGGTCCTGCACCTGGGTCGGGGTAACCCCCAGTATCA
>NW_009258284.1:285741-291639 GCF_000687185.1 Egretta garzetta
GATTCTGCCCCTCTACTCTGCTCTGGTGAGACCTCACCTAGAGTACTGCGTCCAGCTCAGGAGCCCTCAGCACAAGAAGGACATGGAACAGTTGGAGTGGGTCCAGAGGAGGGCCACAAAAATGATCCGAGGGCTGGAGCACCTCTCCTATTAAGACAGGCTGAGGGAGTTGGGGTTGTTCAGCCTGGAGAAGAGAAGGCTGCGGGGAGACCTGATTGCGGCCTTTCAGTACCTAAAGGGGGCCTATAGGAAAGATGGGGACAATCTTTTTAGTAGGGCCAGCTGTGACAGGACAAGGGGTAATGGTTTTAAACTAAACCAGGGTAGGTTTAGACTAGATATAAGGAAGAAATTCTTTACAATGAGGGCGGTGAAACACTGGAACAGGTTGCCCAGAGAGGTAGTGGAGGCCCCATCCCTGGAAGCATTCATGACAAGGTTGGACAGGACTCTGAGCAACCTGAGCTAGTTGAAGATGTCCCTGCTCACTGCAAGGGGGTTGGACTAGACGACCTCTAGGGGTCCCTTCCAACCCAAAATATTCTATGATTCTATGAAAAGTATGGGGATCGGACTAATCTTGAGTAGTATTTGCAGACTAGGCGTGTTGCAAAGTCAAGTTTTCATTAATATGTTTTTCTGTTTTAAATTTCAAGATAAGATTTAACAAAGTATTTTCAAATCCACGAGAAAGTGGGGTTTTGTAGATGTGTAATGTATTAATTAGGGAAACTGATGTACTTGGGGAATAAAAAGGACAAGGTTTAGACAAATAACCTTTCTATTTTCTTGGAGTCAAAATACCTCCCCTGAAAGAGGACTGCAGAATCAGGTACTGGATGGCATGTTATCTTGGTCAGGTTACATATCCTCACACAGATGTACTCAGAAGTAAGCTTGGTGAAATAGCTTATCTAAACAAAAAGGAGGTTTTAATTAGATGTCATGACTTTTGCTAGTTCTCTGTATTATTTTCTTGCAGGATGTTCGCAAGCCCTAGAACGGAGAATCACTTTCCACCATTAGGAGTGGCTCAGTTTTGGTGTAAGTTCCAAGGAATTGCTTTGATTTTAGTATATTACTTCATATTTACACTATGATAAAGGTAGTTCAGTGAAGACATCAGTAATGTCTCTCTGTGTCTCATCAGTTCAGCTCAGTGAAACATCGCTGACACGACAAACTGCACCAATGATGTTCATGTATAAGAAAAAGACAGCTCCCAAAGTGTCTGTTGTCGCTTGGTTGGACCATGTACCTATGTCTGCCAGTGTTATCTAAAGCAGAGTTTGATTTGCTGAGGCAGGGGACCATAGCTCTGTGTGAAAATGTGCAAAGAAAATACATACATTGACCAGGAGAATACATTAACAAAGATGTGGTCTGCTCAGTCCTGCAGCCACTTTACAAAAAAGAAATTTGGGGGAGGCTGATCTTGAAATAATTTTGTGTTTTCTGAAATCCTTCTGGTTTCATTCTGTCTTGACGCCAGAGGGACTGCTCTCGTGAGCTAAGGCTGGCTTCTTGGCAGCTGAGAAAACAGGGACAAGGCAACAGTAAAATGGCAGTGTTAATTTAACTCTCCATGTTCTTTGAATGTCCAGCTGGGATGAAGGTTCAGCATCACTGTGTGGCCAATCAGTGTCTTAAGATTTCTGGTAAGGAATGGGATTTTGATCACAGAATTCCTGTTTGCAACAGCAGAATATATATGTGATAATGAGTGTATTTTTTAGTTCCTTCCCTGTTCTTCCTCACTGATCAAATCCCTGATGGGGCTGGATGAGTGACTGCAGGCAGATAGGGCTTTCTCATATTGCTGTCATTGCCTTAAACAGACGTTTTGTTGCAGAGGGTCTTCTGTTGGGATCTGTGCTGAGATAAATTGACAGGGATCCAGAGTGAGTCTAGTGAATATAATTTAGTTATTGAGAAGAATGGCAGCTGTGTGTGATGCATACAAAACTCTAATGTGTGCCAGCCTACATTTTGTTCAAATATGCTGGGGACTAATGGAAGAGGAAGTTTATTTCTTTTCTCTTTAAGATACAGTGCAGACTTGCTTTAGCTGGCTGATTGTTAAATTACCTGTGGGAAAAAAAAATCTGAATTTAAATTACATGGAAAAGAATTTTGAGTGAGGAAATTAGCATTTTCTTCTAGCAAGTAACTTGAGAAGTTGAAGAAGCTTTAGTTTACTGAAGTTAAATAATTCCTGGCTGATCTGGACTAAATGGAAGACTTTTGTTTACTGTGAGTGATGCTTGCATACAGTGGTATTAATATCACTTTCTACTTTTATAGAATCACCCTTTGAAACTGTTGTTAAATTATCAGCTCAAGAGCTGAATAGGTTGCAGCAAAATTGATGCAAATTTCTAAAGTAGTTTCTGAGGGCTGCTGGTTTCTGGGTGCTGCTGGCTCCATATAATTATTAGCTGACTGAGTAACGTGATTGAGTATGTACTTTGCGCAGTGGGTGCACGTGTGACTCCCACAACTTAGATAATGGGATTAGTTTACAGAGAGGGTGCAAGTTAAGCAAGAAATATTTTTTAATTAACTTTAAGGTTGCAGAGTCTGGACCTGAACCTCTGTTGTCCCATGTAGTAGCTTACATGCATTACCAGTTCATATATACAGTGACCAACAAAGTTTATATTCACTTTGTACAGAAGTAAATGCTTTCACAAGGCAGGAGACTGGCTCTTGTGCCTCGGAGTGAGGTAAATGTAACTCAGCTGTTCCTCGTGTTAGGCAAATTTAGCTTTTGTTTAAGCTTTGGCACAGGAATGTCACAGAATACAATTTTTGTTTAGATTTTAAATCACCTGTGTGTGAGTAATGAAGTATGTGTCACAACCAAAATGGACTTTATCTGACAACAAAACATACCTTTCAACTGAGCACACACCGTTCAAGTGGGGGCCTGGTGATGGTGTTCATTAAGCACGCACTGATGTGATAAACTCCCTGAAGGAGATTACAGCTGAAGAGAGTAATTTCAGTTGCCAGACTCAGATGTTTTAGAAAGAAGTAGCTTATCACCAGGAGGAAGGTACGGCTGTTATAGCACTCCTCAATGCCCAAGAAAACCTTTGTGCTTAAAGAACCGGACTTGGCAGAAGTTGTGGCAAGCCATTGTGTCTTAATTTAAAATTGACATCTGCTAAATGCTTGTTGACGTAGTCTTTTGAACGTGGCATGGAGCAAAGGCTTCTGCTTCAGAAGCAGCCACTGGGTTAATATGGGATGTCCTAGCTGGTGTGGTTAGCAGATTCTCTTAATGATTTCATGACTCTCAGCTGCAGACTTTGGAACTAGTGAAATTCTTTTTCCATCCGGGAGGTAGACTCAGTCGTTGCTGCATGTTTTCCCCAAGATTGTTTTCACTGCAAGGTCTGTGCTCTGACATTTTAAAACAAATTAAGTATTAAAAATGCAACATTAAATAGTGACAATTAATTTAACAACCACTGGAGGACAGCTGGTGCATTAACAGAGCTGCATGAAGGTGCTGAAGGTATAAACCCATCAGTTTTCTTTCCCGTGCTGCTTTTTTTCTTTGTGAGGAAATTTGACAATGCTGACTAGTTGAGAGGCCTTTGCTCTGAATCACTGTCTGGAAAAGCCTTATCTTGAGTTGGAGACTAGCTGTGCAAATTCAGTGCCAGACACTCAACATTGCTGGAAAGAATCCAAACTTGTGAAGCTGCAGTGCTGTGCCCCAGCGTGAACAATTCTCTTGATGTGTTCCCTTCTTCCCCCCCCCAGCACTCTCAATTCCAAAGCTTTCCCATCTTTCTGCACTCTTAAGCTGTATCCCTGAGAAACTAGAGCTCAGCAGTTCGACTCGGTGGAGTTTTAACAGTAGGTGGCAGCGGACAGCAAATCTAAACCAGCTGGCCTCCTGCTCTGACATTGGTGCCGTTGTGTTGATTTCTCACAAACTCTTTCCAAAATTACTGTCTTAGAAGCAGTCTAAGAATCACATTTGCCATCTTTTTGCTGAAGAATTAAATGGGTTATTAAAATATAAACGACTGGCAGGTACAGCTTTTTTTTTAATTATTGTAAAGTATTGCAAAAGAGTTGTTGCCTGATAATCCTCTTAATTGTGCCAGGACTGTAAAAGAAGACTTGGCGGGTTTGGAAGCAGTTTTAGGCCAGCTAACAGAGAATAGGAGGAGCAGTTCCTGTTTAAATTACTTAGATATGGCACTGAAGGAATTAACTGACGTTTTTGAGCTTTAAGTAGTGTACTGAAGGCATGAAATACAGCAGCGTCTTCCCAGCCCCTCTCCTCCTGATCCCGTTGGATCAGGACCAATGGCAAGAAAAGGTGATGCTCTTGCTTTCTACTGACTGTCATTACCACTCTTGTCTGTAGCATCTTTCTGCTACTGCAAGTTTCTGTGGTTCAGATCAAATAGATTTCTTGTGGAAAGAAGATGAATGATTCTGCTACAGGTTTGTTTGGTGGTTTGGTGGTGGTTTTTTTTCCTTTTCTTGGATGCTTTTCAAGCAATTCCATGAGTATTAACTTCCTCTGGATCCTTACTGCGACTGCTTCTAGGGAACTGCATGTGGTCTTAGTCAACGGCAGCATGCTCCAGACAGGCCGCCAAGAGTAGTGGGAAGCAGGGAAGTCTGTATCGTTGGCTCCAGATCCTTCGGATCTCATCTTCTCTTCCTTTTTGTGACAGCCCTGTATATGCAGGACCAAGAACCACTGCCCCTTGCCAGTTCTCCTGCGTGTGACTTGGTTACCTCCAACTGTTGACACTCTGGAGACAGAACCTGCGGCCAGAAACCCTCACGTGTTTCTTCCTGCTGTGGGGGGGAACCATCTACTCCCTGCTCATAAGACGAAAAATCGTTCCTGTAATTAATAACCCGTTCTGGGAAATTTATGTCATGCTTATCTAGTGAAGTCACATCTGAATTGCTGTAAGAGCAGAAATGTGGGATGCCATAGGGAAAGTAAGAAGTCCATAGGGAAGGTAAGAAAGGCTGCTGAGGTATGTGCAGGTGCACGTGGTTTTGTCCCTGCTTTACCTGCAAACCTGGCAAGCGTTGTCTCCTCTGTTGGAGTGAAGCTGTGATCTAAAATGCGTGGCCAGATGGCACCAAGAGCCTCCACCACCGCGTTATGAGTCACAGAGCCTGGACAAAAACTGGAAAAAAATAGGTGCACCCCTTGAAGCTTCATTTCCTTAGCAGGGATGGGGTTGTAGTTTTGTGTGGAAGATGTAAAAATTAGAAGTTGTGCCAACAGAGACTTCTGTCGATTGACCTGCAAGAGGCATGTGCTAGCAAAATATACCTACCACACACACATCTGACACCTCCTTTCTAGTTGATTGTTTTATCTAAACATTTCCAGGTTTATTTTACAGGCTTAGAAATGGTGATTCTAATTATTATCAGAAATAATTTGCACCTGTATTTGGGGCAGGCATTAAAAAAAGCATACCCCTTATTTTATCCCTTACCAGCTAGATGCACCTAAAAATTCAGCAGAGATTTGCAGAAGAATTTTGGTTCTCCATTGCCACGTGTTTTGGCCTGTAACATTTTTGTCTTGTAAAATAAACTCAAAAAGCTGAGTAAAAAAAAAGAAAAAAAAACAAAAACCCACTGCCAAATGAAAACTGGAATTCTAAGCCCTGGAGGGGGGGTGTGGGGGGGTGCTTGACCAATATGCCCGGGCAGCGGAGAAGCGAGCCGCGCGTGAATGGGGGCCACGAGAAAGAGCTGGGATTTGCAGCGTACATTCTGCAGGTCCTACACGGGCGGCGTTTTGGAGCGCGCCTGCGGGAGCAGCGGTGCTGGCCTGTGCTGGGGGTGGGGGGTGGCTGTTACCGGTCCTGAAGGCAAACAGCCGCGGGAGGCGAA
>NW_009258284.1:292214-292883 GCF_000687185.1 Egretta garzetta
CAACAGTGTCACATTAAACAATACGTGATTATCGCATAGGAGTTCCCTGGGTCTTCATCAGCGCTGCTAAAGTTACTTTATTGCCTTAGAAAAAGAGATGTTTATATACAAATTAGGTCTGAGTTTTGTTCTCCCTTCATCTGGGAACTTCTAATCCTCTCCTCTTTTATCCTTTTTAATTACCGGGAAGATTTTAATACGAGTAGGAGAAACAGATGGAGCTGGTTTTCCTGCAAGAGAGAGCCCTGTAACGGTGCTGATGCAGCATCCTTCCCTTCCGAGCCTTCCTTGAGCTTTTGGTAGTGCTGCTAGCCAAGTACCTGGCTTTGAAATGGGTATCCCGCACTCTGGTTCAGGGAAGGAAAAACTTCCCCCCCCATCTTAAGTGCGTCTAGAAGATTTTGGGGTTCTTTTTTTGGACGGCACAACCTTCATATGGATCTCTAAGACTTTGTTTTGGCACCTCGAGGTTGTTCTGCGAGGTTCGACTTGGCCGCTGTAGCTGGACTGCCAGGTCCACCTAAAAAAATAGACAAAAAAAATCACAGCGGACCCTGAGCAGGGATGCCAAACTGGCTGCGCGGGCGAAGAGCCGAGAGGGGATTATCGGTCGGCCCACCCGGTTCAGGCGGCAGGGAAGGCAGGGACCCGCAGATGAGGCTGGGGGTA
>NW_009258284.1:293892-339747 GCF_000687185.1 Egretta garzetta
CTTTTTTTTTTTTTTTTTTTTTTTTTAATGGTATGAAGTTGTTAAAGTTGGCTTGAAATGAGGCGCATCTGCTGCTTCTGGGGGTGGTGGTGGTGGTGATGGTTTTGTTTCCGAGTGCCCGGGCTCCCAAGAGGAAGACGGTGTCCATGTTGTTTACGGTTCAAAGCGATTATGAGCTCCCGGGGGTAGGTACTCCCAGCCGCGGCCGGGAGAGTTTCAGGAGTTGCTCACGGCTGCGTGTGTTAAACCTGCCCTGCCCTGGGAGGTGTCTGCGTTTTAACGCTTTCCAAAGGGACGGGGAAGACCACCTCCTGTCGGAGTTTCAATGTGAATTTTAGAACTACATCGGTTTTGTCAGCTGAAGTTGGATGGAAACGTAGCACAGCAGCTCTGCTTAGTTTTCAGCACAAAATATGTGAAGGTGATGATATAAAAGACTGTTTCCGGATCAAGTACACCTGACTGGATACCTGGTTTTGCTAGCAGTGATGCCTCATGAAATCCATAATCCGTTGTTCCAAGAGACTGGAATACATACAGAAAACCTCAGCAAGCTTAATACCTGCTTAGTCTGAGTTGAGGGTGCTTTAAAATGTTCTCTCTGCCATCCTCCCCCCAGGTGATGCCGCCTGCCTTACTGTCCTTGATACCAGGTAGCTTTGCATGCAGCTTCTATTAAAGATTATTTCCAGTTTAACTCTTCCAGGAGATGACTGAAGCAAGTGAGGAAGGAACCATACTGGGAAGTGAAACTGGGAATCTGTGCTGGAAGGATATGGGTGTTTCAAGGATGCTTGTTTTGCCATTGGTGTGAGGTTCTTCCTCTGCAATTAGGAGGAAATAATGAGTGATAATTTGATCTCTCAGAATGCTAGAGAAGGCTGGGTGACTCTTACTGTAACTAATGAGGGAGGAACAGGCAGAATTATGAGCCCAACTACAGACCAAAACAGCCAATGTGTTGTGCAACTGTGGTGTTGTCTACCTGTGAAAAACTAAGAAAAACAAGCAGTAAATATAATAAGGTGTTAATTCAACCCATGTCAAAACCGAGCTAGGTAAGCACCCTCGCAGAACAGTGAAATCTCCAAGAGATGCTGTTGCTGGCCAGTTCCTTATCACTGAATTCAAATAAAGGAGAAAACAGGAGCAGTCTTATCCCATCAGTGTTTGCAGGTGACAAGTTCTGGAGTATGCATCACATTGCCCTGGTGGCTCAGCCTTTTCTTTGGCTGATGACTCAGCTCATTAGTGATTCTGGTTTTTAACCCATAAATAAAGGGATGGATACAACCTTTTGACATTGTGTTTATTCTGAATAATGAAAAGACTTGTGAGGGTTGAATGTGGCTAAAGGAATCAAAAATGTGAGTGCTAGAACTTCAATTTGCCTTCTAAAAAACCCAAACCCTGAGTTTTACTGTAATCTTCAGACTGATAAGATGTCCAACAGTTGTACGACACGGTGCAAAAGGCTGTTGAAAAAGCACTGTGGTCCGTTGGCTGTAGGGCAAATAAACAGCCACCTGCCACTTTGAAAACATTTCATAATAAATATAATCATGCGAATGTGAATCCCAAAGTGTGGAAAATGCAGTGCCAAAAGTAATTCTTACTATTTATCTTCTTTTTTTATAAGTTTTTCTACTAATTCTCATTCCTCTTTATGAAGAGATTGAAAGAGTTTGGGGTGGGAAGAGGAGGAGGGAGGAGGATATCCGAGTGCCCTTTTATTGATGTGCTAATGAGGTGTTCATGGACTTGAGTATCTTTATCTGCTGTTTGAGTGAGAAATAGTAGGCTGGCCCTAAACCATCTGCAAAATGTTTTATTTCTTGCTCAACGTTTCTTACAGTGTCTCTTTCTCTTTCCCACCCTCCACCCTCCAAATATGTATGAGACTTTAAAGTCTTTGCTCCAGGTCCGTCTCTCCCCTGCTCCAGAAGGTAGCGTGGACAAGGGATTAAACAACACAGGAGGAGGGCTGGTGACCCCGAGTGGGGTATACAGCAAGCAGGAGCCCAGCCAGGAATTCACCTCTGAGTAGCTGCCAGTGAAAAGCCTGGAAACTGCCATAGCAGCGTAACTACTACTGCTTTTGGGACGCTACCCTGAAATGGGAATGTTTTCCTTGCGGTGATGACAGATAGGAGCCAAACTGCTGCTGTAACCATATGTCAGGACACTGTGATTAAAAGTCTGCGTAAGGGTGTAATATGAAGTAATTTGTGTAGCTGTACTGATGAAGGTAATAACAGGGTTAATGCTGGCAAGCTGTGTCTCACCTTTCATCTGGGAAAGCTTGTGGGAGTGTGACTGGTACTGTTAAGTAGTGAAAAGGAGCTGGAAACACTTTCAAAAATAGCATATTTTTCTGCAGCATAATTGGTCTCTCTCTCTTATTTTACATTATTACCCTAAAGACCAGCATGTATTGAGAAATAATTTGCATCATTATGTATACTGGATAAATGGCTTTTTGAAGATCGTAGGAGGTAACACAGATTGAGCTACCTTTTAATGCCCGGTGAAGTTTTTGGATCAAACCCCCTTGATGATCTAGATAAGGGTCCTTTTTGCAATTTGTCTTGTGTACAGTAGTTATCGGGAGCCTGCCTGAAATCAGGATGGATCCAGACATGCAGATACATTGTTAGGGTTAGGGATTAACTTGGCAAACTGGAGAGTGCTTAAATTCCTGAATTAGTTTTGCCCTCCGTCATCAGAAATGATTTAAGTTTCTGAAATGGAAGTTAGCTGAAAAGCATGTGTTCTTTTCTAATCAGGTTAACCTACATTTTGTTTAAGTGAAATGCTGCCATGTTGATACCATAAAGAGTTGTGCTTTCCTTCTAAAGTCTGTGATAGAATCATAGAATGGTTTGGGTTGAAAGAGACCCCTAGAGGTCATCTAGTCCAACCCCCCTGCAGTGAGCAGGGACACCGCTAACCAGATCAGGTTGCTCAGAGCCCCGTCCAACCTGGTCTTGGTTGCCTTGTTCCAAGTGGTCTTCTCTGAGCTGTTATGTCCAGTGAGCACTGTACTTAAAGTACATATTTTCATTGCAGAATACTCGCTACTGTATGGAAGTGTGTATTTTTTTAAATGTATTTTTAATCTTTAAAAACCCCCTAGAATTAAACTTGTTTTGCTTGTTCCACTAGGCAGGTCATTGGAATTGCCATATGGATTCTGAATTACTGAAATAGCGTAGTAGTAGCCCATCTTGGGCAATTTTCTTGGGAAACACTTCTCTTGCTGCTTAAGTAAAGAAATTTTAACAGAAGTGAATCTCCTGCACTTTGTGAGAACAGCTGTAAGTTTATAAACAAACTGTCACCACCCCTCCTACCCCCCCCCCATAGAGTTTAACAACTTGTCATGATACCGATAAGTGATTTGTAGGATCTCAGCCCCATTCCCTGTAGTATTTTAATTATTTAAGCTCCAATCTGGTTTATCAGTCATTAATGCTGTTTTTCTTGTCTGCCTGCATGGATTTTTCAGTGTGTGAATGGGACTTCAGACTGTGAGAACTCTTCTGAGCATCTGCCTCCTATCTTCATCTGATTGGAGTATTTACTATCTTTTGTGTTTTCTTTTAACTGAACTTCCGTTTAATGTTATTCATTTAAAACTTTTAATATTGTGATTGTATTCAAACATTTTAATGTGCTATTCGGTGTTTGAAGTATTTTGTCCAGAAGGCTGAATAAAGCGTAGGTGATTATTTTGCTGAGCTTTCTTAACCTCTAAGCTTCTCCTACCTCTTGCACTTCTCTAATAGATGGTGATCTGTCATCATGCACAATAGGAAGTATTGCCTTGAGGTTCCCAGAGTACTTTTTTCTTTCTTTTTTTTTTTTCTTCCCCTCTTTCATGTTGTTACAACAAGATATTTTTTTTTTCTTCTGTACCATGAATAATTGTTCCAGGAGCAGTTTTAAATGTGCTTAATTTTTCAGATGACTTTTTTAATACCTCTGCCTGCAGTTTGTGTTATATTACATTGCGGTATGTTAAATATCTTTGTTTCTTTGTGCGGCTTTTATCAGCAATGGGGGAAGGGCAATATTACAAATTCATACCAGATCAAGCTGTAGAGGCCATGGGAATAGCTAATTATGCTGCTTCAGATCTGTTCAACAGTTCAGGATGCGAGTGCCTTGCGGGGCTCTTGCATTCACTGTTTCATGCAGTGATGAAGTTTGAGATGGGTGGATAATTCACAGGATTTCTTTTTTTTTTTCTTTTTTTTTTTCTTTTTAAGTTTCTAGTGTTGCCGGATGGGATCTCTGCTTTATTAGTGAACAGGTCTGCTTTATGAGACTAATTTACGTGTGAGTCAGTTGGACTCGAAAAGAGGCAGATATAAAGGTTATTTCAGCAGAATAAACCAGCAGAATGGCAATGTGCCTAGCATTCCTTTCAAATTATTGATTAAGAAACAGTCTTGAAAATGCTCCATTTGTCTAGCCGCTGTCCTTGTTAGTAGTCTGCCTCGGGGACTCTCCTTTCTCCCCCACTGTGTGTGTTATTGAGCTTGTTTAATTACGGGCAGAGTTGTGCCTTGCTGCCATACAGCCCCTCTGAAGAGGGAGCTGGATAACCCCGAGGAGACTGACTCCAGCTACCTCCCGTGGCCAGGCGGCACAGCTGGAGGAGGACTTCTCCATTCCTTCTGTGTGGGCCCACCGATAACAAAGGAACCCCCAGATCCTTTCAATCTGTGGGCTTTTGACTTCCCGTGAAGTGTAAAAAAACTTCTTTAGTGCTCTGGAAACTGGACAGTGCTGCTGTTCACGAGGTAACGAGCAGATAAAACTTGCTTTTTTGCTCTCAGTTTTATTATCTTTAGGCCTAGTTTCTCTCTGCTTAGTCACTTGTGAGTCAGGCAAAGTCTTTTTGATCTTCAGCTCTCAAACAGCCGGATGATATTGTGTATAAAGGTCACTAGAAATCCTGGACATCGTGTGAAGTACACTTAGTCACTGTTGCTTAACTGTTTTGGAGGTTTCAGGCTTTTCTGTGGAACATGAAAGACCTGAAACATTGTTTAAAATAGCGTTGGCCAACTGCTGCTGTAGTTTGGGATACATGTTCATGGAGGGGGAACTGTAAGCAAATTGGGGAAAGAACAGCAATCGTGGCACTGTCATGATGCTGGACATGTTAAAAGGCACAAACCAGTGTTCCGCTTGCTTTTGCTGTTTGCTTTTTGTTAATCATTAATATTCTAGATCTTGCTGCTGTTGTTTAGAGTTAGTCATGCATGTGTCCTCACCAGTTGTTTCACCGTAGCGATGGCGTTACATGGCTGTTGAACCCAGTTGTGTATAAAGGATGAACCCTTTGGTTTTTGTTGCCGTGGCATTAATAACAAGAATTTTATTACTGAGACGGTAACATCATTTCTGTACTAATTTCTTCTATGCTACAGTGATGCTTCCAGGTCTTAATGCAGTATGATCCTTTGATAGATGGCTGTGTGCAGTGCCCTGGCTTTAATTGGCATCTATTTTAAAAAGGAGGATTAGGGAACCACTTCTCACCTTTTTCTAGATTTTTTTTTTGGTTTTGTTTTTTGTTTTTTTAAATCCTACTCTTACATCTTTATTTCATCCTTTTGCAAAGTAAAGCCTACATGTTTTAAAATCAAACATGTACTGCAGTTATCCCTTGTTTTGCATGGTTCCCTTGATTATGAAATTGGTTCAGGAAAAAGTTTATCTGCAGTGTACTTGCATTATAGGTACAGCACCCAAACTCAGGTGGAAACATGGTAACTTTCACATTGCTGACTTGAAAGCTTCTGTTATTTTGAGTTGTGCAATGTCAAACATCTGGTCTGTAAAATACAAACTGCTATGGATCAGAGCATTTAATAAAGGGAGCAGAAGCTGCAGGGAGGTTAAGCTACTTGATAAAGGTCATGCAGTGGGTTCAGCTTGGGATCTGGGAGACCAGGATTCTCGGAGAGTCAAACCAGCTGGTACACTGTGGTGCAGCTGGAATACAAGTCTGTCATATCCAATGTAAGTATTAAATGATCTTGCTTAAAGTAATTACGTTGCCTGCACCCCTGCTTCTGTAGGGTTGATCATGAATGGGGAGAACCTCGATAGTAGTTCATTCTGTTCCACACTTGAGAACAGTCCCCAAAAGAGGTGCTTGTTCATAAATCCTTTATATGTGTGTAAAGTGAATATTCCCTTTTCACTGTGTAAGGCATATCTTGGATATAAGAAGCAGCATGTAGGTTTTGGTTTGGTTTTTGTCAAATAAGTTAGGAGATTTCCTTGTCTTTACTTTTTTTTTTGTGAGGCTTAACTGCTTAAGGAGCAATTTAGATCTAAGCTTAGATTACTAGTTTTCCTCTATTGCAATAGAGTGTTAAATCCCATTGTTTAATTTGAAAGCTAAGGAAAGAGCCTCTGGAATTGTGTGTTTTTCTTCAGTTTCCTTCTGTCATTTAAAAGAGGAAAATCCATATTTTCTTAGATCTTCTTCAGTGGGTTCTTTTTTAATGCTGTCATTGTTATCCCATTTGAGCTCTGTCTACGCTGCACCAACTGCCCATGTGCCCTGGTACACCAGTGGAGCAGTAGCCTGTCTGTGAAAATGTTGCAGCCTTGCAGTGTGCAAATGAGGAGCTGGAAGACCACACGTAAGCACTGGTGTAGAGTATCCCTCTTGCATTCTCAAGGTACTGTGGCTTGGCCTCCTGCAAGGTGACTGTCCTCTTCTTGGGTTTCAGTAGCCACAAGCCTCTTCAGCAAGACACACAGGGATCCCAGCCCCCTATTCCTTAGTTTTTCTGGACAAAGTTGAAGTTGCGTGAATTGGCTGGGCTAGCAAGTCACATGGAAATGTACAGGAAGGCTCTTCCTCCCTGTAGCTGGGGCTCTTATTCAGCTGTTTGTCACACCTGTGCACAGTTACAACTTGGTGGTGATTTTCTTGCTGCTTGAGAGCAGTGGCTTGTCTGGGGTGCCTTTTTTTTTTTTAAGTGTGTGCAAACACCTTTATTCACCCTGCTCTCCATCCTACATAAGTGTATGCTGCCCTGAATGCAGAACCTCACCCAGATCAGTATCTGGGCCATGCCAAGCAGTGATTGATGGCTCCTGCCCAGGCTCCCCCCGAAAAAATCCTGCTGTCCTTGGGCATCCCGGGTCTGGGAAGACCCTCTAAAGGATGGGATTTCCAGAATTTGTTTGAGGCTCTCTGATCTCAATTGCAGTAAGACTGTGTGTACGTCTCAACATAATGAAGTGTTCAGGAAAAGCTGACATAGCAGGGAATGTGATGGATTTCTGGCTGCAGAAGAGGGCGGGAGGTGTTGCTGAGTTGTGAAAGGCAGGGTGCGTAGGGGCCAGGCAAAATACTCCAGACCTCCTTGGAGAATGCCATGAAGCTCTCGAGTGAAATATCAAAAATGACAAAGTGACTGTCATGGGTCATACATGAGCCGTGTTTCTGAAGAGCACTGCCTACTTACTGTGCTGCCCCATGGCCACTTCATCAGTGATAGCCACGCTGTGCATTCCAGCCTTTTGAGAACACATTTTACTGCAAATAAGGGTTTGTGTGGGGAAGCTATGGAAACAGCACCGAACACTTCTTGCCTCTGCATCGTTATTCCTGGGCTATTGTACATAGGTCTTGCCCATGAGGCCTTTCTGCAGTGTGGTTTCCCAGTGTTGCACAAAAACATTGTTATTTAGAATGCTTCTCTTGCAAATAACAGTTAGTGGGGTTGGGTTAAAGAAAAAGTTTTCTACCTCCAGGGCAGTAGAATGAGTGGCCAAATAGTAACAGGCCGAGAGGGACAATTTCTAGAGTTCTTGGGGCAAGTCTGTTCAGGAGCTGTACTGGGTTTGTGTGGCAAAGTTTTGGTAGCAACGGGGGGCTACAGGGGTGGCTTCTGTGAGGAGCTGCTAGAAGCTTCTCCTATGTCCAAAAGCACCAATGCCAGCCGACTCCCAAGGCAGACCCACTGCTGGCCAAGGCCAAGCCCATGAGCTGCGGTGGTAGCGCCTCTGGGATAATGTATTTAAGAAGAGGGAAAAAAACCCAAACCACTGCACAATTACAGCAGAAGAGAGGAGTGAGAGTATGTGAGAGGCACAGCCCTGCAGACACCCAGGTCAGTGCAGGAGAGGCAGGAGGGGCTCCAGGCGCCGGAGCAGAGATTCCCCTGCAGCCCCTGATGCAGCCCATGGTGGGGCAGGCTGTGCCCCTGCAGCCCAGGGAGGCACATGGGGGGAGCAGATCTCCACCTGCAGCCCGGGGAGGACCCCATGTCAGAGCAGGTCGGTGCCTGAAGGAGGCTGTGACCCTGTGGGAAGCCCATGCTGGAGCAGGCTCCTTGGAAGGACCTGTGGAAAGAGCAGCCCATGCTGAATCAGGTTTGCTGGCAAGCCTTGTGACCCCATGAGGGACCCATGCTGGAGCAGTCTCCTCCTGAAGGACTGCACCCCATGGAAAGGGAGGAAGGAGCGGCAGAGACAGCGTGGGATGAACTGACCCCAACCCCCATTCCCCGTCCCCCTGTGCTGCTTGGGCAGAGGAGGTGGAGAAAATTAGGAGTAAAGTTAAGCCTGGAATGAGGGGAGGGGTGGGGAGAAGGTGTTTTAAGATTAGTTTTTATTTCTCATTATCCTACTCCGATTGGTAATAAATTAAACTGATTTCCCCAAGTTCAGGGTGTTTTGTGGTGATGGTAGTTGCTGAGCGATCTCTCCCTGTCCTTATTACAGTAAACTGGCAGGACCCATGAGCTTTTCATTGTATTTTTTTTCTCCCCTGTCTATTGAGGAAGGGGAGTGATAGAGTGGCTTTGGTGGGCACCTGGCATCCAGCCAGGATCAACCCACCATAGGAGCCCAGCATAACAGAAATGATGGTTTGATTAAACTCTACTCTGTTTACTTCATTTAAAATAGCTGTGACATCACCTCAGCAGCCACCATTTCACACAAGGCCGTCTGCGAAGATCACTGTCGTGACTTTGCTGGTGACAACATGCAGAGCCACCCAGCAAGCCTGCTCTCCCTTCACTTCTCAGCTGGTGTGTCTGCATAGAGGCTGGTATTGCCTAGAAAGAGCTCTGGGGAGTGAGTGGCACTTAAATAAAACCTGTCAGACAGTGATCAACTGTACAATCTGCCACCCTTCTGCAGCTTCTGCTGTAGTAGCTGAGTGTTTCCTGGTGAAAGTTAAAGCATGTAGAGCTCCACGTTACAGGAGCAAAGGTTAGATCAAGCGGGGTGCTTGGTGGGCTAATGGGCTGACTGATGGGGCAAGATTTCTCCTTCCTGGTTCTACTGTAGTGGGTAAGTTGTACACATCTCATTTTAATGTGGTTGACTAACACCATCTGACCATCCATCGTTTCCAGTGGAAGCCCAGAGGTGGTAGAACAAAACCACCCTTCTTTATGGTTTTGAATAATAACTTTAGCTGTTGTCAGATATGACCACCAAGCATAGGCACTTCATGCTGGTTGTCTTTGGCATTGCTGGTGGCTATGTTGGTTGCCTGCATTGCCATGCGTGGGCTGCTCAGTCTCAGTGTGCTGGCAGTCATCAGGGTTTGACAAGTGAAGCTCATTCTTCAAGGTACACTTCCATTGCAACAGGAGTGTGTTCCCACCCAGAACTGGTGATGAATTGGAAAGGGCTATCCTTCTGCAAAGGTATGGTGTGATATTACACCTAATTAATTTAATAGTAGGATGCTGCTCAAATGGATAGTCTTGTTCCTTTGGTTTCCATCCCCACCCAAAGCCACGTGTCTTTTGTAGCTTCTTCTTGAACTTAGTAAGGAGTTGGGTGATGATTAGGAGGAAATGCTGCTTACACTAAAGGCAAAAAGCAACAAAAAGGCTTACATATGGTGGAAGTGATTTGCCATGTGGCTGCATAATCAGACATGATGGAGGGGATTTGAGAAGAGCACAGCTTGCCTCTGCAGCTCGCCATTTAGGTTGGCTCAGCTGCAGCAGTCAGATGATACCTTATGCCTTCGTTAACCTCCATGTTGTCTTGAGAGATGGTAACAGAGAGAAATTTCTCCACCACCTTCGGGTATTCTCACTCGCTGGGAAGATTAAGTTGGATTAACACAAACATATTTATCCTGGTAAGATTGAGAAGCTCATATAGCAAGAAGCCTCTGCTTCCTGGAGGCAAGTTTATAAGAAGCTGGAGTTGACCTCAAAAGCAGTAAAGCACACCGACTGTTTCGCTACGTGGTCTGAAATTCCTGTTTCAGGTTTGTTTCTTTTTTCCTTGTCCTGAAGGTAGATGGCTGAACAGCATATTCTGGGGTCGCAGTGTAAAGGAGACATCAACCTGCAGTGCGCTAAAACGCCCCTGTATTTCACATTGTAGTAACGCACTTCAGGATACCAGACTGGTCAGCTTGTATCACAGAACAGCCCAAACAGTCTGTGCTGTGACTTTCCCCACACTGGAATTACCCATGTGGTTAAACATGTGTCATTGTTTCAGGTGCCAGAAATAGTGTGTCCTCTCACCTACCTGTGCATGTCACGAGCATTTTGGTTTGTCATAGATCTGTTTCATGGAGGTAGGACATAGATTTTTGGCAGCTATTTTCCTGGAGGAGTGACTAACATGATGTAAGGAGTAGTGTTTTTGAAAGCATTTGGCAGTGAGCTCTATGAAGTTGCTGGGGTTGGAGTAAGCCAGTGTTCTACTCTTCTTTTTTTCTGACTTGCTACACAATTTGTTTTGTGTTTCTATTAAATCACAAAGCCTCTGCTCTCTGTCTTTGTGGGGGTGTTTTTGATACTTTTTTTTTTAAACTATTTGAGATAGACATTGACTCACAAAAAAAATAAATCCTCCTTTCTCCTTCAATATTCTGCCTCCTCCATGGGTGCTCCAAGGAGCACAGCCCCCTGTTGCCAGTAAATAGAAGGTAATAAATTTGCTTGATGTGTGGGTCAGGCACTTGTTGAATGATAAATGTGGATTTGACTTGCATGTTCTGGTGGGCTGACGTCAGGTGCTTCCCAGTGTGAATGTTGATCGTCTTCTTATTGGTGGGTTTATTATATGTTGGCTGGAAAAGCAGAAAATGAGTATTTTTAAATCAGTAAAGAGTTGGTGTCTTAGCCAGCAGGCGGTGTGGTGTGGGTGGTATAGGTGCCAGTTTACTGTGATAGCCTGTTTTCTTTAGGTGTAGGCTGTGTTAAATATACTTTCCTCCCTGACGGGTATAACTTCGCTTTTCTCCGTGAAGGGTCCTGGCTTGTACAAAATCTTTTTTGACTACCAGGAAAAATACTAGGCTTTCTTTTCATTGTAAGAATATACATGCATCTTAAAGGACTATTTTTGAGAGGTGTAATTCTCAAGTGTCCTGACAGGCAGCACTTAGTATGGCTTTTTATTGGCCTCAAGCCGCATAGGAGGCTGAGAGAACAGTAACACTTATTCCCAATGGGGGGGGGATGCAAAGCTCTAGAGCAGCAAGAGCAGCTTAGTTTCTTTTTTGTTTTCCTTTAGTTAGTTGGTTTTTTTTTTAGTACAAAGACTGCCTCTGGGTTTGACACAAGTACAGAAAATTGAGATGATTCAGGCTTAAGCTTGAGTTCATAACCCTGCTCATTATGCTTGGATGTTGCCTTGGCTTTAGGCTTTGTTAGGTGCAGTGTGTGTTGCGATATTGAAGAATGGGAGGAGGAGCAACTGTAAACCCCTGTGGTTATGTTGAGTGACTTGGACTGTTAACCTCTTCCAGAGCATAAGCACCTATTGTAAGAATTATGTGGTATTATTTTTTTTATCTGCCTGAAAATAATATTAATTGCTTTCTTCTTGTGTACCAAGTGTCTGCAACTTGGTGCTGAATGCTGAAGAGGCAGAGGCTGCCTGAAGGGGCAAGCCTCCAGAGACCCAATTCTCCTTAGCTGACTCTAGGAGGAAGAGGATGAGCAAGCTCCAAGTAGGACGCCAACAGTACAAGTCTAAACACCATGTGTAGGCTTGCTTTTCTGCCAGGCAGCTTGCACAGGGTTTTGATGAAGTGTCCAACAGTGCAACACCAGTGGCCCTAAGGAGCCACGAGGAAGAATTTGGGGAGAAAGGGGAAGAGTACTTGGCGGGGGAATGTGTGGAGGAGAGGAACTTCACAGATGGCAACGGAAAGAGATCTGTGAACATGTTGCTGTGTGGTACAATATGAAGAATGTTTTCAGGGTTTGTTTACCCTGAATTCCTGCAGTTGTTTAACTAAATTGGTGCAAATCCAAGCATGGATTCAGGTCTGAGCAGAATGAGCTGTACATGATGTTTTGGCAAACGTGGCTGCTCAGTAAAAGGCTGTGGTTTCCAACATATGTTACTGAAACCAATTTAGTTTATATGTCTTAAAAAACAAACAAACTGCCCCGTATCTTTTAGAATGTTTTCTTCTGCTTAATGCTGATGTTGCAATAGATACTTGCAGAGCAAAAGTATAAGTGAAATGAGACATTCTTGCTTTCAGTGATAGGTGGTATGGAGTGTGTCGCTCCTGTGCATTCATCCGAAAGAGTGAGCTTCGTTTTCATAGACCTTTCAGATGTCTAGCTTATGGGAGGACTTTTGCTCTCTTCTTGTGTATGAGAGTGACTGAAGAAAAATGTCAAGTCGGAAAATATAACCTGGGTTCAAAGTAAAAACCTTTCTTTGGAAGGGTCTCATCTTACAATGACCTTGTGCGTAATGCCCTGCTGAAAGAGGGGCGGATGCAGGTTCCTGATCCTATATTTACCAGTCCTGAGCTATGCCTGACAGATTTCACAAAACCAAAATGGCTAAACTAAGATGATGATGACTTTCTGTAAGGTTTGCCAGGAAGATTGTAATGCATCTTCCTCATTTGTAAGTCTGAACTGAAGCACCGAGTTCTGTCTTTGAGGTTGCAGTCAGTGAAGTAGGAGGGTTGTGAACCTACATCCATTAATTTCAGATGGTAACAGTGCTTGGCCAGAACTCAGACTGTTTTCCTTGCAGCTCTTCAGATTCCCCTGATGATGATTCAGATGCATGCCTGATAGTGAGACGTAATGTGGCGTTTGTGCTATAGCGTTTGCCCAGTTTAACTAGTGTATACCAAAAGCAGATGGCTTTCATTCTCTTCTCTCTACATTAAGGATAAGAGGGGGGAAAAAAAGAAAGGAGAAAGCTTCCTCTTTGCTGTTTCCAGCTCTTCTTTTTATGTATGTGTTTTTTTTATTCCCCCTTTCCCCCCAAAAGTGCACGTAGATGTACATTGTATTTTAAGTCCTGGAAAAAAATTGACATTTTTTATAAAGATAAAATACAAAAACATAATAAATTTATCTTTAAACTAATCTATACAAGTAGAAAACTACCAAGCCTTTGAGAGTAAAGGCTGAGCCTTGTTTTCTCCTGCGATACAATTGAAAGGGAAAAAGGTTGTGCTTTATATAGACTGGGAATAAGCTGAACAATCCCACGGTGCTTCCTACTGGACTCCACCTACCTTGCATCATAACTTCCTTTCTCGTGTTTATGGCCAAAAGCCAGTGCAATATAAACGGTGTAGTGTGTGCGGCGGGTGAGATGGTGAGAACCTAACTCCATGCATTTGGGTGTGGCTATCAGCAAATATTAAACTTCACTCTGCGTTTCTCTTGAACCTAGCTTTACTGAGCAGCTGAATATGAAAAGGATTGGGGATAGCAATCATCCCGTGTGCTTGTCTTCTAGTAAGTCTATTATAATCTTTGCTTACCTTAATCTTCAGGTACAGTGTGTGAGCATGCTGCCTACTAAAGGACTGGTTTAGGGTTCTGAGGAACTTGATGCGAGTCGCTGAACTACTTTATTATTGAGATATACCTTGCATTAAATGGAGAGCCGTAACCATGCACCAGCTCAGAATGCTGTGTATCAGAACAGGAAAATGTGCCATTGTGCAGGCTGTCTTCTGTTGTTTAGAAAGTTGCATCAAGTCAGCAAAAATATCTATTTTAGCAGCTGATTTCTTTGTGGCTATCTGGGAAGGTGCAGCATCAGTGTTCCCACTAGGTAAGATGAGAGACGTCCATTTAAAACTCAGTTTGGAGGTATTTTATATTTATCAGGAAAGACTCCTTTGCGGTTAAAAGTGGGTATCAGGTCTGTGGGTGGAAGCAGTTATTTCTCATTTCTGTCTGTCTGTACTTGAAATTTGATAGTTAATCTATTAATTCTAAAAATTTTATGTTGGTAGTTTTTCAGCTAACTAAAATTAATTTCTAAAAATATATTTTAGTTCAGGATGTAAATTGCATTGTTGTAATTATTTTCCATCCCACACAGTGCTTAACAAAAAGGTATTTCACATACTTGTGAAATATATTTTCTGTGTTGATGTGTATTGCTGCTGTGTAACCATACCGTGTAGAAAAGTCATTGAAGGGCATGCTATGAGCTCCTTTTTGGAAGCTTGTTTATACAGCAAATCAGGTGTACATGCTCTCCATGTTGTATGAAGATATATTGCCTATGTTGAAACATTTGCAGTGTAATATGATTGGCATAACTCGGATAACAATAGAGAGAATATTACTGCAAAGCATTGCATTGTCAACCTTAAGAGTGACTTTTAATGCCTCCTTAACAAATTTTCTTAGCTCTCGTTTTTACGCGAGCCAAGACCATTACTTAGCTGTGTTATGGAAATATAGAAACCCCCAACACTAGTGTTGTGTGGTTCAAAGGTCTTAGGTTTCTGTCTAAAATGCAGGGGATATGGAACGTGGTACAGAATCGTATTATTAGCTCTAATGCAGGGTAATGAAACAAGTCACGATTTCCAGAGGCAGTATGCTTGCTTGGCTACCAAATGATGTTCTTGTCTCTGTCATTGCCTTGCATGCCTCAGTTTCCCTGCCTGTAAAGTAGGAAACTGCTTGCTTGTGTCACAACTTCCTGCTCATAAGATACTTTGAAGGTGAAAAATACTATGTGAATAGATGCTACAGTTTGTATTGTATGTTACAGGCTGCGTAGGAAGACTGCTTCAAGTTAGGAATTCAGCAAATATTGAAAAGTAGGGCTAAGTTAGGGTTGTTGGGGGGTTTTGGGGGGGTTTCTTTTTGTGTGTTTTTTTTTTAAATAAATTCTCTGCTTGATTATGGTATTTTATAAGAGACTGTGTTTTGTCCTGGAAGATTGTTGTCCACTGTTGAAATTTTATGATCCGAATTAGATATTTTGCTAGCAGCTGATGGGGGGGGGGGGGGGGAAGTATGTTAATCCTTTAAACTCGGGGAGTTTCAGGAATTAATGAAGTCCTTAATTTGCATCATGCACAATGACGGAGTTTTCCCCTGAATACTTGCATCCTGAATAATTGAATATTAGTACATTAATTGGAAAATATCCAATTTAAGAGCCTTTTAATACCCAAGATGTGTGATATCAGTTCTATAATAAGTAAGGAGTAAGAGAAGTCTGATCCTTACAGAAACAGCATCAAAGCTGAAAAAGTAAATTGCATTTCTATTTCTCCTCCCTTTTAATCAATAATTGAGGTCCTCTGATCTCAGGAGAAGATTGATATGGGGTCTTTGATACGAAACAAAATCTCATTGGATGGATGTAAATTGTAAAGCACATGTTTCCTCAGTTTTGTATTCCAAACAGGTTTGGAAGCTGGTTTTGGGGGTGTTTTAATACAACAGAGCAGAAGCGAAAATGTAGTATGGTCATAGCCTAGCACTTCTGTACTGCTAGGCGTTCTTAAATATTTTACTTTCGGTTGAAAACTTACTTGCAAATGTTAAGACCTGTTATGTCGAATTTAATATCAGTGCAATTGTATGAAATGATCCTACTGATGAGCTTAATAACAAATTCAGGGGCAAATATAAGGCTATTTGGGACTGACATGCAGGAGAGAGTTGGAGGATTAGAAAGTGGGCTGTGACTTGCTTTAATTGATGCCCTCTTCTGTCCTTCTATTTGGTTGCTTTTCTTGCTATGTTCTCTTCCTGTTCTGGGTGTGTTACAGTCCAGCCTTAGTGGCTGTAGTTGGAGGTGATGCATAAATAATATGGGTTGAAACAAAATGATACATTTCATGCTGAGAGGACTCAAAATTATAATTCATACCAATTTGGATTTTCTTAAATTTGTGCCTTAGGTGGCAGGCTTTTTTGAGATATAAAGTCCTCCCTCATATTCAGTGCTGTACTTTCCTGTTCGGTTGTTTGTAAGTCACATGTAGCAGTCATTCCTTGCAAAAAATCTCTCTTACTTTAGCTTACGTGTCCTTGGTCATCCCTCTGATGCCCTTGGTGCATCTGATCGAACTGCCTCGTTTGGTGGCTCCATAACTGCAAACTTCTATTTTCTAAGCTGTAGCAGAGTCAGCTGAAATCTGTGATGTGATTTTTAAAGGGATCTGCTTCAGTAGGTGCACAACACATCCCTGGTTTCTTGCAAGTATGCCACAGTACTGGAATGCTTTTACATTTCAAAGCTTTTCAGTACTTATAAACAGTGAGTACAGCTTGGGTGTGGGGGATGAGGGGGAAATCTTTAGTTTAGAACTTAGTTAGGGACCTGACTCCTGCTTAAAAGTGCTCAGCCTGTATACTGGGCATTCCTAAAATTAAGTCCTTAAAAGTTTGAGAGGAAAAAACCCTCATCCAAGGCTATATGGAATTGTCAGTTACTTCAATGTTTGTCTGGATGCTATCTTTAAAAGTACAAGTTCTGACTGAGACTTGTCTTCCCCTTTGTTTGTGAAGTCTTTCATTTATGCCTAGCTTGAAACTGATTTTTTTTACATGTTGTTTCTTCTTTTTTCCTTCTATCTTAATTTCTGGATGCCTATATACAATTATCTCAACATCTTCAGTTTCAGGGAGGAGCAGAAGACCACTTTATGCTCTAGGTTGGTGCAGCCTGCAGGATTCAAACTTCTGAAGAAGGTGTTATGAGAATATTCTTGCTTCCTTTGTTCTTTGCTGCTGCACGGTGATCAAATGGCCATATAAACTAGCTAGCAGGGTGGTTAATAAGGGTTGTGTGTGAACCATTTCCAGAGGAAGCATGATTTCTTGGGATCCTGGTGTGAGGTGGTAGAAGCCACAGAAGCCACCAGGGGTTACGAGCAGCGCTGAGAAGCCATAGCGGGCTTTTGGTTCACACCAGCTTCTTTACATTTTCCAGCACTCTCTGGGGAGAGACAGACATCTCCTTGATGGATACTCTCTGTTCAGTGCTTGTCCTAGGCTCTGATGTGGCCAGGCGGGGAGCAGGCGACCCCAGGAGACCTCGCAGATAGGCAGGCAGTGGAGCAGGCAGGGCTCCCTCTTTGCCTCTCCCTTGGAAGGTGACAAATGATACAGCTGCTTGGGTGGGAGAGGAGGGATGCAACTACTCGGAGGACTTCTGAATCATCTCAGTGTTGTCCCTGGAGCTAAAGGGAAGTGGGATGACATAACCTTGAAGGTCACATCAATTTTTTAGCCTTTTAGTTGCTTTAGATGCTTAAGACTGAGGTATGTTCTTACAGAATTTGCAGAGTTTGGTTGCTTCTTCCCCTCCCAGTTCCTAGGCTATGTGGGATAGAGGTGATGCAGATGCTACTGAGTCTCAGAAATGGCCCCACACACCAGGTTTGAGTGCTCTTGGCTTAATGTATTAGTAATTATCCTGAGCATTGTGGATAGAAATGGCAACTCGTGATCCTTCCTGTGTAGTTGTCTGTATTGGTAAATCCGAAGGATTAACAACTGGATATAAACAGGCACACTGAAGAGTGGACAGCCCTGCTAGGGTCAGATTAGGTCTGCTTTGTGTGTAACACCATGGTTTTTATGATTTTCTTTTAATTCCATCTATGAGCTCATCTTTTAAGACTAACAAATGTTACCGCAGATACACAGCCTGTGCAGTTTAGTGTTGTTCTGAATACCAAGTTATACAGCATTGAATGTGAAGTGGTGAGGTGTTTTATGTACCTGTATAACACCTGCTCTAGCACTTCCCAAATGGGAGTCTTATTTATTTTATACTTTTCTGCCCTAATTTTTCTGATTAAGTGGTATACTTACATCGTTGCACGTGGCATCCCTCACTGTCAGCCTCCTCTAGAAACGTTGTATCTAAAAGATAGCATGTTCAATGACAGAAGATTAAAGCTGAGTATCAGAGTTCCTGCTTGGAGAGCTTCATCTCTTAATTTAGGTCACTACTTCAGCGCGCTATGCTGTAAACAGCACGATGGTTGCACCCGCCTTTGCTGTGTAATAAGTGTATGTGGTAAGCTGAACCTACCTGCCTGCCTGCCACACAGCTCTGGCCCACGCAAAGCAATACCGGAGAGGGAGTAGCATTAAAACAAATTCCCTGCCGCCCGTGGGTGAGCAGCTGCGACACGGGCTGGCAGGTGGGATGCTCCCCTCCAAGAGCAGAACTGTGGAGTGAGCAGCCGCCCCGAATTGGAGCTAAAATCCTCAAGCACTGGGTGTCCTGCTCCATCTGCCTGCCTGCCCTCCATGGGATTCACCGGCTTCTGTCGGTCAGTAACCGGAATTTTGTTGCTGCCTTTGTATTTTCCACATTCTCTCACCTAATTCTTTTCCTTACAGGCTCCAAGTGTTTATTTGTTTGGTCTTTCTTCCATAATGTGACAAGTAAATGGTTGGGGGATCTAAACGTTTTCCTAAGGATTACAGGCAGTTTTGAGCTGTCTTTCAGCAGGCTTCTTCCACTCTGTGAATATTTGTAGAAGGTCTTTAGGAATTTTATCAGAAACTGTCGTCTTGAGGAGCTGGGCAAAACCAGAGATCAGAAACTTTGCATGCTCCTGGTGCTAAAGCTGATGAAGCGCCAGGGCCCAAAATACTATTTGCAAGTGTTTATACTGCCACAAGTGGGACAAATGCTTATACTCTGTCTAACGAGATGTATGGATTGTGGAGTGTGTTCATAGAAGTTTTTAAAAGAATAAAAGCAGCTTCTCTCATAGAGGTGGAGGGGATCTTGGCACTTGAAAGAGCCCTGGAAAGACTTTGGAGGCATCAGGGATGTACATGTGCACAGATGTATTCCAGGAGAATCCCCGAGTGGGGGTTCCCTAAAACTGTGAAGAAGATGGGGCTAAATTTCACTTGCAGTAGCATCAAAAATGCTTGTTGCAGAGTATTCACACATAATCATAGAAATAATGCTTGTGGTAATGTGTGTTGGGTTTGGTTTTTTTTTTCATTTAGAGGGATATTTATACCTCTTTTCCTTGTTTGATTTGGGCTTTTTTTTTTTTTTTTTCTTTTGGACCTATGAACTGTTGTTCATAAGGATGTATACCCCTTTTACCCTCTAAAAATGAGGACAGGCAAGGATTTGTGTCTCTTCCTGCAAAAACAGCTTTTCCAGGTGTGCGAAGAAGACTGGATTGTGTAGCCTATTGATAAGGTTTCTATTGCTTGAAATGCTTAGTGGAGTAGTTGCTTTCTGGAGCCATTTAACTGATTTTTTTTTGTGTGTGTGTGTTTCTGGAAGTCATGCGACTAGCAGCCTATTGATACTGAAGTTGAGAATAGGTCTCGGAAGAGAATTGACAATTTTTAGCTAGCAGCTAAACTTTGATAGCAGTTTAATATTAAGAGCATACAACAAGGTGGTGTTCAGAGGCAGTAATCATCAATATTTTCTATCCAATAAGGCAACTAATCTTTAAAATGCTCCTTTTCTAGCTGTGGCAGGAAAAGACATGAGCAAGAATGGTTATTATTCTGTATAAACACACTAGACGGCTAAAGATCAAGGATCCCTCTACAGCTGTGAAGAGGAAGCCAAGTAAAATATCCTTGCTTTCCTGTGAATGGTGTTTCACGGGGGGACCTTGTATTCAGACTGAGACTAAGGGTGTAGCAAGTTGACTTGTGTTTCTAAGAAACCTTCCAATGAAATGTGTTATGGGAATGCAAATTATGTTTCTACTTCGGAGCTTACTACATAAGCGGTGGTCTTTTTTTTTTTTTTTTTTTTTTTTTATTTTGACAGATGTAATTGCCATTGTTTTTCACTATAAAGAACGTTTCTGAACTCTAGATGACTGTTTCTCCTGCTGTGTCAAATGGGTGCCGTGTATACGTATAGCAAGGTGGGAGGAGTTCTGACACATCACCTTGAGAGAGAAGGAAGGAGCAGTAGGTCCAGTTCTTAAACCAAACAATCTTCCAGCAGTGTAATTTAGTTGAGCAGAGAATTACTTCTGTAGCGTCTCACTTGCTTGTAGCTTAAAAAGAAATTTGTTTTTGTTTTGAAATTCAGTATGCACATCTAGTTGGGAATGAATATACTATTGTGGTGAAAATAATGCAGTTAATGAGAGGGTTGTGACTCCCATGTGCAGTCTAGCTTTGTGCTATAAAGTAACCGTGTGCTGTTGCTTTTGTCTTTTCCAGATGTTTCTGACAGTGTACCTCAGTAACAATGAGCAGCATTTTACTGAGGTGCCAGTCACCCCTGAAACAACCTGCAGAGATGTGGTGGAGCTGTGCAAGGAGCCTGGTGAGAGTGAGTGCCACCTGGCTGAAGTGTGGTGTGGCTCAGGTAGGTTGCACTCGCTGAGTTATTGGGTGTTCACTGCTTCTAACAAGGTAGCGCACAGAAAACTGACAGATGTGGTCCTGTCCCAGAGGGTTTCTGCCTTACCATTTCGTTAATCTCTCCGTCAGACCTGCTGCATGATAATGCATCTATAGAAAGGTACACATGTGCAAAAATGGGTTGAAAGCAAAAGAAGGAGAATCAAGCATGCAGACGTTATGTGTGTGCAGCCCTTCTCTGACTCAAACGAGCCTCTGAAGGTTGTGGGGGAGTTGTTTTCTCTTCCTTCTTCTCCCTGCAGTGGGATCCCAGTGGCCTGTGGGGCTTTTTTGAAGTATTATTAGTTCTGTGACTTAGACGGAATCTTCTCTTCCACCCCATAGCCATTTTTGACTGCAGTGGCAAAGGAAAACTACCTTTGGCTGATGATGCCTCTGTTGCTTCTGATAATATTAACTGAGTTTGGTAACACAACTCCTACTTCTGGGAGGGAACTAAGCTGATATGAAGTGCTCTAAAGAAGGTGTGTGGTTGGCGGGAGAGAGGAGATAGAAACTACCTTGGACTGTCCCCGTCCTGTCTTTTAAGCCCATGGAAGAGGGTTTTATGTATGTGGTTGATTGTGGCCTTTTTTTTTTTTTTTTTTTTTTACTTTTCTGTGTTCTTGCTGACTTCTGTCTTGGAAGTTCAAATCTCCCTCGCTTGCAGTGCTCCATTGGAACTGGAGAACATGTCAACAAGCAAATCAAAAGCCAAAGTATGGCTACCTTCTCATGGCTTCAATGGGAAGGGACTCTCAGCTATCTCCTGTCTCCATGGTACTCATTAGATGCTTGGTAGCCTTCCAGAAGGGTAAAAAAAGATGAATCACAGGCAAGATTTTAAATCATGAAAAATAATCTAACTTTTTTGAGATGCTTCAACAAAATTGTAAAAGAATTGGCTGATAAGGACTTATGCTCCTGTCTTCCTCTGTTGTTGGCTCAGGCTCACACCTGTTCAGAGAAGTCTTTGTTGAGCTGGATTTTTGTTTAATAGCAGGAGATACCTGAGTTGTCTCTTTCTTTTTCTTTTTTTTTTTTTAGCCCCTTCTGACAGAGATGTAATATTTCTATTATTTCGAAGTTTAAAAAATGCAGCAGAAATTTTTTTACTTCTCCTTAGAAAAGAGAGCATCTTTTCTGCATATATGATAGTATAATAAAATCACCAATCCAGCATGGGGAGAGATCTTTTAGGAAAGTGTTTTTATTGTACATCTGTGTCCAACTCTGTCTAAATCAACACAATACCGAAGTCTACAGTGAAAGACAGGTGAAATAAAGGTTTAGGGGTAAAACAACTGAATTTAGTTAGTCTTAGCTCCATGACCTGTTAAAGACCACAGGTTGTGTTGGGGAGGGACAGGGTTTTCCTGTTGTTTACCAAAGTTGGAGCCCTGCTGAAGAGCAAAGACTTAGAGATACCATGAGAATGGATAATTAGATGTTACTTGCACAATTATTGTCATAAGAGCAAAAACCATATCATCCATTTATACAGCAAACAACTTGACAATTTTTCCAGAAACCAAATTATTCTTGTTCCCTTCACTGATCCTGTCATAATTACTGATTATTTACTTCTATATATGAACACTGTGTGTGTGTATAGAACTGTCTATGGTTTCAAATTGTAATCAGTAACAAAAAATGCAGTAGTCTCTAATCATGTAACATGAAGAGACTTGAGTACCGATGAGATGAAGTACATTCATGTTGTTTTGGATGAAATATATCCTTTCTTGAGCATCTGTCTAACACCGAGTAGCAATGATTTGCAAAATGTTTTCATGTGTATCTTGGATTTGGGCGGGGAGCGGGGGCAGAAATACTTTTAGCTTTTACCTAATCTCATTTTAGATGTCGGCAAAGTTCACTATCTTGTTTTGCCAAGATATGCCATGGCTTCTATTTTGTTTACATTTTACACTGAACAAATTAAAGTTTATTTTAAAACAAACATGGTGAATGCATGGCAGCTAACTTTCTGGGGTAGCAACAAAAGATTTATGTTGGAAAATAACTTCTCAGATTCCAGTTACTGAGATCCTTCTTAGATCACTTGTCTCTCTTTTTCTGAGGCTTGCTTGGGAATTTTAGCTTCTGTTGTCAGACCTTGTTAGACACACTTTGAAAGATTGCTGCAAGTGCGCTTGAGGCACTCTGCTCCCTGAAGGGGGCAAGTTTTCCTACTCTCCCTGCCCTCCTGGTTTTGCTTGAAATTTGATGAGTATCAGGGCAAAGTTTCTTGATCTTCCCATTAGTGCCAGAATTCTATTAGGCAACTACCTTGGCCACTGTGGAAAGCAGGCAAAAGGTGTGTGCACATATAAAGATTTTGTTGTTGTTTTCTTTCTGAGACAGATAGGGAATAAAAAAAATGAAGTATGTTTGTTTGTCCTTTCTTCTTGAGCTTCCCAAATGTAGTTTTGTTTGGCATTTGAAAATCTCTTTGACCTTCCTTTGAAGTCACTGAGTAGTATTGACAGAATCCTTGTGTAAAGGGCATCTCCCTTGATTATAGAGTTTCAGTTGAAGTATCACTGAGCTGCTAGAAATCTGTCTCATAAGCCTCCTGTATATTCTTTAAGATGGAAATCTGACAGCGGTACTGTTGGTTTTTTGGTTTTGCCTTTTTTTTTTTTTTTTTCCCCCTCCTGGAATTAAGGTTTAGCAGATGAAGAGCTTTTTTAGCTGTCTAGACAAGTAACCGCCAAGAGACTGCTTTTTCTGTAACAGTGACCTACTTGCTTATTCTGTAAAGCTAATCTCTTTTGACAGTGACTCCAGAAATTTTCCTTCCTAGATTGCTTGAGCACAGCTGCAGCATTTTCATTTAAAGAAACACTTTTATGTTGAAAAGAGCTTTTCACATGCTGAGAGCATGCTAGTAGCTCCTCTTCTTATGAAACTGAAAACGTTTATACTTAACACCAACAACTTTTCCGCTGAAATGATTATTCCATATTAAGATAGTGACTTTGAAAGTCTCCATTGAATATGAATGAACTACTCTGTGATTTCTTTCTTTTTTTTCCTCCCCTTGCTTAAATAATGAAAGGAAACATCCAACAAAAGCGATGTCAGGAAAAATGAAACTGGTGCAAAAGTGGTGGTATTTAATTTCAGTCTTTGTCTGCTTGTCTTATTTCTCAGGCCAGGAACAATATCATCTGTTTGTCTGGCACCAAGCGCAAATGAATCCAACCTGATCATGAGTCTTGGATGTTGTCATAAGATACTGTGACAGTATCCTGACTATGTAAAGTTGACTGCTATGATATATTGACCACATAGTTGCCATCAGTTTTAAAATAGGCATAAAAGTGTATGATAAAATGTCTAGAAAAACATCAGAAATTGCTATTATGTAAAGGTCTAGAGACCAGTAAGTAAATCTAATTATATCTTGTCTGTGAACGCCCAGCTATGAAGTGTGTAAATTTTGGAAGAACAACAATACAGAAAAGGAGGAGTACTGGTAAATGAAGGCAATGGATGTAGATTCCCACTGGATTTTTGTAGTATCAAAAGGCAACAAGTAAGGCTTAAAAATTAGAGATGTGACTGAATCCTAAACCTGGGAACAAGAGCAGGAAAAGAAATTCAGTGGAACTTGTGCCTGTAACTTCTAAAGAAACTTCATCTTAACTGTCTGAAAGAAAATGGCAAGTTCTTACTGGAGTAATTTTTCACTTTCTGATCCTTTTTATCCTTTTTTTTTTTCCTTTTTTTTTTTCCTTTGAGCTGTGAATCCCTAATAGTTCACCTTTTCCAGGTTTATGAGAAGCGAGGCTTACAAAATGCATGTAATCTGAACCTCATAAAATTTGCTGTCTGATAGAATGAGCCAGACCCGTGGCTGTCAGGAGCTATAGGAGAACACTTGAAGCGACAGGAGCTGCGGTGGTTTGCTGAGGATCAGGCCTGATGGGTACTGCCTAGGAGCCTTTTCAGGGTATTGAGTGCTTCTGCCTGAGCTTGAATGCGATGGCTGCAATTCCAGTATTTGATCGCAATCCTTAGGAAGCGTTACGAGAAGAATTCCTCTTTGAGAGTTTGTCTTTGCATCTCTCTTAATTCTCATTGGGATAGGAAGTAAATGAGTCCCTGTAGGAACTGGGGCAGAGGAGCCCTTGAGGAGGGGGTGGGAATGACTGAGAAATAAGTTTGTCTGAGGTACCCCATAAGCGGAGCAAAAGGTACACCAGCACGTTTCCTGCAGTGGTGAGTGGGTAAGGTGATTTGCAAATACAAAACTAAGGCACTAGAGCAGAAAGCTCTAAATTGCCTGTTTGCTTCCCTTGGGTTGTGACAGTGCCTCAGCTTCTCCCTTCAGGAGTGGGCTTTTAAAGGGCTGTATCTGCTTTTCAGAGGTGTTGGTTTAATTTCAGGAGCAGGGAGTGGTACAGCACCTTCCTAAGGGAAAGGTAGAAATGCCTTGGGTGAGGGCAAGGGTTAGGTGCATGCACTGCACCTGAGTAATAAGAGGGGTTCAAGTGAAAGATGATGGTCAGATATCTTTGTTTTGTTTTGATATGTGCTCAAGCTACGTAGGGATATAATAGTCAACTGGCTTTTTACCTTTTCAGAACGTCCTATAGCCGATAATGAACGCATGCTGGATGTTTTGCAGCGCTTTGGGATGCAGAGAAGCGAGGTTCGTTTCTTTCTTCGGCATGAACGCTCTCCCTGCCGGGAAGCAGGTAGGTATTGATCTCATCTGGTTCATTTGTCGAAGTTTCGTTTAATTCCTCAAGGTTAAGAAAAATGCTTGTGTATGTTATTTATTAACGTTGGTAGCCAGTCTCGTGGTGCAGCCCTTTTTAGTCTGACTGTTATTTTCTTATGAATAGAGAATGCTAGTAACAGAAAACTTCTTTATTTTAGTAAAGAATTCATCCTCCCTTGCCAGATGTGGGGACAATTAAATCCAAATTGAAACTTTTGCAGGTTTTTTTAGAGCTGGTCATCACCACAGCATCCAAGGAGATTCTGTGTTAAATATGTTAGCCACAGCTAAATATCTAGAGATCTATGATAGTCTCTTCTTTTAAGTCTAGTAACCAAACTGTTGTCCAGTAATGTAATTTATTATTTAGGCTTAGGATGTTTCACATGGATAAAACTTTACCAGGCTGGTAAACGTAGCATACTTGGCAAAAAGAGTTCTTTGATGTTTCTCCCACAATCTACACATTTGTATTAGTTTCAGGAATAGAATTAAATGAACTGCCTAGTCAAATTCTCTGAGAATGTATCTATGCATTGTAAATCTAAATGTGAAACCTATAAAGAGAATTACTTTGGTTTTCAAGGTTTCTCTGTGCATCCCATATTAATCTCTTCAGTAGAATCCTTAAAACTTGTACTTTTAAATCAGTCTACTGGATTCTTCTTACTCCTTTTTTCCTGTTATCCTTGGTAATCTTCCTTGGTATTGGAAATACTGCATTTGAGGAAGAGAAATGAATAGGAGCTCCACAGTTAGTCTTGCAGGAATATGCTCTTGAAATAGGTATCAAGTGGGCAAGAAGCTAACAGAGATGGCTTCATCCTGTAGTATATGTATACCCTACAGGGAAATGAGTGAGCTTGGTATTTTACATCTGAACACCACTTGTACATAATTTGATGGAAACAGAAAGTAGGATTCTAGTTAAGTAGTATCTTTACTGTCACAGTGACTACCAGGAAGAAAAAATTTTGTGCTTTTAAACTTTATGTGCAGATAATCAGTGGTAGGTTAAATGGTCTTTCACGATACGTGACCAACCTCTAACTATTGTTACTCATATTCTCTGTGAGACAGTTGACAAAGGCACACCAGAACATCTCGATGCTTGTTTTAAGACATTGTGGTCCAAATGCTTCTCTGTGATTTAACCAGATGTTCTTGTGTCATTTGCGGAGCGGAACATGTTTTTGTAACTATTCATCTGTAATGCAGACTTACTAGGGGCCTGTTGACCGAGTGAGAAATACTGAAATAGCCTACTGTTTGTTAAAGTTTTTTTGCTTGTCTGCTTTTAAATGGTCTTCTATCTTAAAATAAATGTTGACATTGAACAGCAGCCTCTTTGTAAAATACCTTGTGTCATCAGTTAAGTTTCTCCTGGTGGTAAGAGCGTGGGAAGGACAGATGGTCAGATGCTAAACCAAAATGATTGTTCTGTTTCTCCTTTTGTATTGAATGCTATGTCTAAAGGGATAAGAAAAATCCTAAAATACCTCACCATCTTTGACTGTCCTTTATTTCTGTCTAGGGACTGGACAAAGGTCTCAAGATCCAGCCTTAAAGCGGAATGGTGTGAAAGTGCCTGGTGATCGAAGAATAGAGAATGGAGTAAGTGCTTGATGCGATGGCCAGTATAGTGAAATTTGGGATATTTCTCATGACTGCTCTAAAACACAGCCTCTAACAATTATCACCCTTGATTTCAGTTCATAAGGTATCTCTGGGATCCATAAGCTGCCATATCTGTGTTTGCTGCTTTGAGATCACCCATACAAATTCAGCATACTTTCCTTTTCTACTCCCATCAAAAAGTTGTTTTCCTTCAGTTCATAAATTATTTTCATATTCAGTTTTGTGTCAGAGATCCCTTAGTTCCAGATTTCAAGTTGAGACCAGTTAGTGTTTCAGCATTGAATCCATTGTCCCTCATTTATTCTTGCTCCAGAAGATATAATTATGGATAGAAGATTGACTCTAGATTCAGGAAATCTGTGAACAGATAACTAATGAAACAATAGTGCTACCTTTGAGCGTGGTGGTGGGTTTCCCCCCCACACACACTATATTTAAACTTTTCATTTTCTTTAACTTTTGTTGAAGTGCTTTAAATTGCAATGATACACCTACGACCACAGATCCATCCTGCCATGTGCTGAGCATCCTGGGCTCTGTCAAAGCTGATTCATGCTGAGCTTGATTGTAAAGGGCTCTGAAATTGCCTTTTTAAAATGCTGCTGGGATTTTGGTAGAAATATTAATATTTCAAGAGATGCCAGCTTATGTGCGTTGCTGGATTGGGCTACGGGTGTGTATGACCTAGCAGCTATTTATTCTTTTACTGTGGGAATATACCATTTCTGTCCAATTATTTTATTGGATACTAGGTTGTTACTATTTTTTAAAGACCTTTAGCATACTTTTCTGCAGTAGCTCTACTGAATTGCACAGCAGCCACATTAAAAATTCTAGACTTAGCATGCTTTGGATTTTCTTTGACAGGTCAGTGCTCCAAGGATGGATATGACACTGGCTGAACTTCAGGAAATGGCATCACGCCAGCAGCAACAAATTGAGGCTCAACAGCAAATGCTGGCTAACAAGGTGAGTTTGGAATGAGATTGCTTACAGCCAGGAACAAAGAATCACGTGAGGAGGAGGGAGGGTTGGGGATTCGGGTGTGGGTTTTGTGGGTGGTATGGGATTGTTTTTTGGTGGGTGTTTTGTTGTTTTTTTTTCCATCTCTTATAAACAGAGGGTCTCTTTCTTTGACTCACTCTTTTTTAATTTTGAAAGTCAACCTGTGCAAATATCCAGTAGTAAAACATTAAAATAATGCCAGTGATAGAATTGACCATATAGCTTACTGAAAGGATAAAGCATACAACATTAATACATTGTCATTCATCCTGGTGGCTCTGCCAGCCCTATTTGTGCTCTGTGTGGTGACCAGCCATTCACTGGTTTGATCACTGAACAACGCTTTTGTCTCTAGACATAATGCTGTCCTGCAATGATATCTTGCTTTCTCCTGATAGAGTTCAATGTGCCTGGTTTCCTGGGGCAGCTGTCTGGAAAAGATGGCATGTATGTGATAAAAGTAACTAGGAGAGTGATTTATAAAATGCCTGCTGAATGATGACAGAAAAGCTAATGAAAGCACCCAGGGCGCTCCTGAATCATTTAGGGGAAAAAAAAATACTTGAATGCATCTGCAGAATGGTGGCATGGATTTCATATTTGACTTAAGTGTTGTTGGTATACACTGCTCTTTACAATACCACAGAAAATGGTACTTTTGGCAGAGAATTGTTAAATGCAAGCCCATCCCGAAGAGCAGCATTCAGCTGCCTGGGTGGATGAGTTCCTATGTCTTTCAGAATGTGCCCTACAGGGGAAGAAGGCTGCTCTGGAGCTCTTGTCTTGCTACTCTTTCTTTGTCAGGAGCCCTGTCTCCCTCTCCTTTTGAGATCAGTTGGGTTTCCCCTCCATCCCCATATGTTTAGCATCTTGTTTGGTTCCCTTGGCTGTCAATAATCTTATCTCAGGAAAGTGCTTCAAACTGTGGCTTTCTAATGGTTCTGCAGCACCTGCAAAGAGGTACTATGGCCTGTCAAAACAGTCAGTAAAACTTTATTTCTGTTTTATGGTAAGAACTGGTAGGAAGAAGGTGCAACTATAAATGTAAGAAATCAGTCAATCAACCAAGTGATCAGAGTTTTCACTTGAAGCTTAGCAGCACAGTTAATACCTATTCTGCCTTGATTAATTTGCGAAGGCAGAATGTTGCCCTCTGCTCTAGATGAGATGTGTTAAATGTAAAAGAGAAGCATAAACTTTTGTAACTTTTGTCTGTTCCGCTCACAGGTGATGGTTATAGACCTTGGTCTTAAAAATAACACTGTAGTCACTATATATATGAAACCAGAAATAGGAATATTATATATATTTACTGGAAAGGGAGTCATGCAAGATTAAAAAAAAAAAAAATTATGAGTTTGAGTCTGGATAGCTACCCATCAGGTAGGTGTCTACTGCCCACAGAGAGAATTCTTCATTTAACATTCCTCTCTGGAACAAACCTACTTTCTGAGATCCCCTTTCAAAGAGAGGCTTTCCGTTGTCTCTTTCCTGCCTTCTGAAATCAGATGCAATATTAAAAATAGATTCTGAGGGGGGAAAATGCACATTCTTTTTAGACATGAGCTGTAATATCTATTTTTTGACATTTTCTTGCGTGGGATTGACTCTAAACTAGTGCATACACTGTAGGTGCTGCCTGGTTTTCTCCGGAAGGCAAGCTCACTTTTTGCTTTTCCTTTTTTATTCAAAGTGCACAAGAGTCCCGGTTTCTAAATATGACTGGTTTGGGGGTGGGTTTTTTTGTTGTTTTTTCAGAAAGTGTTGAGTTCTAATGTTAGTAGGCAGTGGTAGTCTTGGCTGTTAGTGGGTGCTTGGGAAAGTCTTAGTAGTTCTACCACTGGAACAACCTCTCATCTCCAGAACTGGAAGCCATGTGTAATGACCAGTGATTTAAAGAAAGTCTCTGTAGGTGATCTGGTTGTTTCTTTTAGCTCTAGACTATATACATCTGTATATGGAAACTGATAGTGCACCATTTTGCTCTTGGAAAGGCAAAAGGATCCTCTCTCCACCGAGATGTCTATTTTATAAATGAGGTCACTGTGAAGGTTTTCCTGTGTCTTGAATCCTGTGTTGTGATGGCAGTGATCATTACCAGGAAATGGTAAATTTTCAGAGCTTTGGTGTGCAGTGGTCCCCCATCTCAAGGATGTTCTAGCAGAACTAGTAAAAGTACAGAGAGTGATGAAAATGTTCAATAATTTATGGAATACCTTCTGTATAAAAAAAAAAAAGTCTAATATTCTCCAGCATGACTTGTTGTTTAAAATGATGGATGATAGAGACCTGTAAAGTACAAGCAGCATGGAGAAGGTAGAGAGGAAATAATCATTAGCTCTTGCAACTCAAGAGACAAGTAGTGATTAAATGAAACTGGCAAATGTCATGGAACACGAATGCTAATATTTTTCTTAGGCTTCAAGAGTTTTGAGCAATTTCATGGAAAAAAAATGTACCAAGGGCTGTTAGACATGGATACCACCTCTGTTTCAGTAGGTTCTTGTACCACAGAATGATTGTATCTGGAGGACTGTATTGGGACAGAACTGGTACGTGTTTGCTCTGTTCTCACAGACTTCCCTTGACACTCTGGGAAGTCAGGATACTGGCTTAAAGTTGATCTCAGTGGCTGTGGTGGTTGTTTTTAAGTTTTGAGACTGTTTCTGTCAGCACCTTGCCATAAGTTCACTTAAAAAAAAAAATTCCTTGTCTTTCCTGCAGGAACAGCGCCTGAAATTCCTGAAACAGCAAGATCAGCGACAGCAACAGCAAGCTGCTGAACAGGAAAAACTGAAGCGATTAAAGGAAATTGCTGAGAATCAGGAAGCCAAACTTAAGAAAGTGAGAGCGCTGAAAGGCCATGTGGAGCAAAAAAGACTCAGCAATGGGAAATTAGGTGAGCTGCTGCTTGGGAAAGTAGCCTGCGATTTTTTGATGAAGTGTGTTTCTTGGAACTCTAAAATTTTCTGGTGATTTCAGTCATTCAGAGGAGGTATTTACAGTGTTCCAGGAAATGTTAATCTTAACAATTTTGCGTCTCGTATCTACCAAGAAAACTCCTGAGTGACCTAGAACAAAATATATTTTTTTACTGTGTTTAAAAATACCTTGTAAGGGCACCCTGTGTTTTGAGCCTAGCATATCTGCTCTTTAATGACAGTGTATGTTTTTTCCTCACTTGAATACCTTTGTGTACCACAGTAACTTTTTACATCTTTGATGTTAATGCCCCACACGTTTAGAGTATTATTTTCTTGGCCTGTAACAAAGCTTACCCATGTTGCCTCTTATGCAAGAGGTAACTTAATGGCCAAAGTGGCTGAGTATTTTCTTTTTAATTACGGAAATCTGACTAGTGTCTTGCTACAGTACTGGTTGGGTGCTTGCAGTTTAGCATGTTGATGCAACATCAAATATTTATTTCAGGCTTTATATCAACACACACTTTTCTGCTTATTTTCATCCTTCCTCTGTACATATTGTATAGAACTTTTAATTTCCAGATGGACTCAAATGAAAATATACTGGTTTATAAAGGTAAAACATAAACACATTGTTTTATTAGGAAGCATTGTGCATTACAAATAAAGCAGAAGTGTTTTTCTATGGGGAGAACTCATTTTCTGTTTGGGTTCTGTTGCACAAAATAAACATCAGGTTAAAGGAAAGGAAGGATGGTAGAGTAATAGAAGATCTTGGAATATGTGTGTCTGTTTCCCTGCACCCTCCTCAGCAGGTCTGATCTTGGTACTTGATTGAACTCTTACTGATTCCTTAAACTGTTTTCTATAATGCAGCAGTTTTGGCTGTGGGAGCAGCTGATGACAGCTATTTGTAGTAGACCCTAAAAAGCCTTCTGAGTCTCTGTTTAACTTAATAGCTCAAGTTGTTTTGTCATTGAGTTCATACAACCTAAATTCAGAGTTTTAAATATCATAATTATGTCTTGTGGTTGAGTGAGTGTCTTCCTGCAGAATTCTGCATTAAGTGAATGTAGGCTTCTACAGATGAAATTCAGCCTGGTAATGTTTGTTTCCATACTTAAGACAGTAAAAACTGTTCTTTTTCCCTCTCCATTAGTGCTCTAAGTAGAACGAATCTACATGATCTTGCTAGTGTGTTTGCTTTTACAAATGCTTCGAGGGTTTGACAGGGACCCTGAGCTTGTGGCAGCCGGCTGTAGCCTCTGTGCAGCGCTGCTCCAGAGGCCAGCAGGGCGCTCTCTGTCCCCTTAACCGCTGCCTTGGAAGCAGCCCACGCTCATCTGTTTCTCAGGGCAGCTATTGTGCTCTCTTGTCCTTTCCAGTGGAGGAGATTGAACAGATGAACAGCCTGTTCCAGCAAAAGCAGCGCGAGCTGGTGCTGGCAGTGTCAAAGGTAGAGGAACTCACCAGGCAACTGGAGATGCTGAAGAACGGCCGAATTGATGGTTACCACGACAACCAGTCCGCTGTAGCTGAGCTTGACCGTCTGTACAAGGAGCTGCAGGTAATGGAAGGCCAGCTCACGACCCACAGCTCAAAGGGCTAAAAGTTGATTGGGTCATTTCTTACCTCTTCCGAAAGAAATCCTATTCCTCTTGCTCTTGGTAGAGCTGCGTGGTGCCTGTGTGCTGAGGATGGAGGGTTAGTTGTACTGGTTTCAAGGTAAGCAGGAGAAGGAGCATGCAGTGTAAATACCTTTCCCTTCTGCAAAATTTGGAGACTAACCAACACTTTCTCCGGAGAAAATAATCTGAGTTTGCCAGCACGACTTGACTTTTTAGAAGGCTTTTCTCTTTGTAACTGTTTCCTGTCCCCCATCCTGAAAGTTAATTTGTTTTGATTTTTGTTTTGTGGTTTTTTTGTTGGTTTTTTTTTTTTTTTCTTCCCCTCCTCCCCCCGGGCTTTGTGAATTTATTCAGTTGAGGAACAAACTGAACCAGGAGCAGAATGCCAAGCTGCAGCAACAGAGGGAGTGTTTGAACAAGCGCAACTCGGAGGTGGCAGTCATGGATAAGCGTGTTAATGAGCTGCGAGAGCGCCTGTGGAAGAAAAAGGCAGCTCTGCAACAGAAAGAGAATGTACCAGTAAGTGTGGGCTATTAAATAACAAAAAAATTAATTTAATTCGTGGCCCATAGTCCAAAGTAAAAACTTTGTTTGTGGGGAAGGCTGTTCAGATGCTAAACTTGTTTCTATCCATATGTGATGGAAGTCTTTTATTATTAAAGTACTTTTCACGGTACATTGGTGTTAACCTACTTATTCTTTATGGACAAGAACTCTTCTTGTGCTGTCGTGGAATTTTTTTTTTGATAACTTTTTTTTTTGGTCTCTCACCAGCTCATGTTTATATCTCATGCAGCTTTTTTTAAAAAGCATTTTTAATATTGGAGTATCATTTTCTACTTGTTTTATACTTTCTCACTTCTATTTCAAACTCTGATGGATGGATACTGCAGCATAACATTCTTTAAATTTTCTTCTTTTTTTTTTTTTTTCCTTTTCCCAAAGGTTTCTTCAGATGGGAATTTACCCCAGCCAGTGGCTTCTGCTCCAAGTCGAGTGGCAGCAGTAGGTCCTTATATCCAGTCCTCTACTATGCCACGTATTGCTTCCAGACCTGAACTTTTGGTGAAGCCGGCATTTTCAGATGGGACACAAGCTTTGCAGGTACCTGATGGTCCACTAAAAACGCAGACTCTGCCCAACATGAGAGCTGGGAGCAGTTCACAAGCTAAAGCTCCTGCAGGTAATAGCTTATAATTAATATTTCTTCTCCAGAAATGTTTTGTTTTCTTATCTACCAGGTTTGTCTTTTTTTTTTTTTAAAGCAAAGTATTACATTTGAGGTTGAAAGTAGTAAGACTGACGTTTTCCTGCCCCAGTAAATGTATTTCATAAGCACTGAGGTTTATACAATTTAATGTGTTATAAATTAAGTAATCCTCTCAGTGAGCAATTTGAGTTGTTACACAGCATAGAATGTAGGAGGATTTTTCTGTAAACTAGTGAATTATTTATTTATTTTAAGACTCCTAAAAACTATACAGCAGTGTGCGTTTGAGTTTCTAGAGGCAGTTTTAGGACACACATGGTAACAACCTGGTGCCTGGGCGTAAAAACTAGCAAAGCCAAGTTTTCTGATTGTGCATTTTAGAAGTGACACAGGTAAAGGACTAACCAACGTTGCAAGAAATCTTATAAAGGAGGCAATTGATTGTAGCAGAGAAATAGCAGTAAACTTGCTGACATGTTGATGGTGTAGGAATATGGAGAGACATAATTCCAACACCTGACAGGAGGCTTGGCCTCTCTTGCCTGCAGTCTTAATGGAGGTTTGCCTGGCTTCTCCCTGTGGCTTTCTCCGATGAGATACAGTGCAGCTTCATGAGAGCTGATGTCTGGAGGAATTGGGGAGTTGCAAATACCTCTTCTGTGCTATCTTGAAAGGAGAAGACTCGCTTTTCAGCTGGGAGATAAGAGAAACTCTGATATTCCCAAAAGGAAAAAATGGAGGCTGAGGTTGTAGAAGAATTCTGTTTATTTTTTATCTCCCTCCCTCCATCTCCAGTTCTGGCAGATATTATTAAAGCAGCCACGACACAAAACCAGTCCAGGTGTCTCTTGCCGTACTGGAGAACGGGGAACTGTTTCATTTTATCTGGTTTGCAGATCCTAAACCTGCTGGTGTGGAATTTTAGCTCTAGTTCATACAAAATCTGAATTTTTGCTATAGGAATGTGTGGTGTGTGCTATTTGAACTAAAACATCACTCCTTATTTTTTAGCATTTGGGCAAAATGACTGCTTTCCTAGTATTCAAATTCAATACTTTGTCAGAATGAAGCTTTTCTCCTGCTGCTCATTGGTACTATTTGAATCTGATATCACTTATAGTACTAGATAATTTAGAATTTAGTAGAGATAATTTGGTGAAATATTTAAACTAATAGCAAGTTGCAAGCGTTTTCTTAGACATCCAGTCTGCTTCAAAAATAACTACTCTAGTGAATGTGAAGATCAGCTTTAACGCAGTGCCTGTATGCACATTGAACATGCAGATGATTTTTCCACTGTTTTGGACTTCACTGGCAGAGGATCTAATTGTGCTTTAAAGAACATTTTCCTTTGCACAATGTATCTTTCTCATCCCTTCTTACCATCCTGTCACTTTTAACTTAACTGTAAATATCCAAGGAAAGTTTCTTACTAACTGGGAAGAAGGCAATCTGGAGAAGTTTCTTGTCTGAATGCTGTAAGTGCAGATGTGCTAGGACAAATAGTTTTGCTGCTGCTTGGATAGTTGTTTCTTAGCTTGGGTTTGCATTCTCTTTTTAAAACAAACGAGCAAATATCTAAAGTGGTAGGATTTATAGCAGTTAACCTGCATATGATAATTGCACGCTGTCTAGATCTGACTCTTACAAAAAAACCTATCTGTAATAAATAAGTCAATAAAAACATTACTTTAGCTTAATCTGTTCCACTTGTTGTCTCCTAGATTCTGTGGTCCCTGTTGCAAAACCTTCCCCGTCTGCCACTGACTGGAGTAGTTCAAATGCAGACAATCACATTAGTCAAGCATCAGCCTTCACTTCAGGAAAAGGAATTGTGACTAGTGAAGGGCAAGGTATGTTCTTATGTGCTTGGATAATCTTAAACTATGCAAAATCTCATTAATGATATCTGTCTCTTTTAATGCTTCAGTAAATATGTAGAATTCATTTGAGAGCACAAAAAAAAGAAATATTACTGCCATATAAACTTGAGTATGGTGTTGCAGGGATTTTTTTTTTAAATAACCTAGTTTCAGTTGGTGAAGTAGATACTAATGTCTTCATACATGCTTCTCTTCAATTTGCAAGATACAGCATTTGGCAGGCCCTTGGGTCCTTAGCACAGGGGTAGGATAGATGCAAAAAGCATCCCTTGTGTGTGCTGTATTGCACAGAACAGGACTCTTACTCCTACAATTGTGTTGTGCCTTTAAAAAGTCGTCTTCTCTCTCTAACAGCTGAAGGAGAAACTTTTTTACGAGACAAAGAGAAGAAAGTTCGTCCATTCTCAATGTTTGATTCTGTGGACCAGTCTGCTGGACTAGGCACACTGAGAAAGAACCAGAGTAGTGAAGATCTTCTGAGAGAAGCGCAGGTATGCAGGAAACTCGAACTACTACATTCCATCTAACAGGGATTACTACACAGCTTTTCAAATATTGCTGCCAGGAAGCTCTTTGAAAAGCACCTAGGTCTTCTTTTAAAAGGCTACTTCTAAGGAAAAAAGTCTTTTAGGCTGCTAATTGCAGCTGGTAACTCAAAATCGTTCTCTATAGTCACTGTGATTAAAATCTACATTTTGGCTGAATACATAAAAATGTCTGTTACTTGTACTAGTGTGTATGTGTATGGCTTTTTCCCCAAAGACTATATGCACAGAGGCATTTGCATAAGTTTTTAAAAATATTTTACACACTTGTTTAACTGTTTAATGCAGCAGTGTCCTTCAGATATTTGATTGCAGCAGGACTTCCCACCTAAATCTTGGCACAAGGGCACAATTTGATCAGATGGGGTGAAGTAACATAGAAAAACTGGGGATGGATGACAAGTACTCCATTGGAAAGCAAGCTGCTTGCCTACAGATGCTACCAAGTGCCTCTGCTGTCCCTAGAGAAATTAGTGTGTCCTGCCATTGCTTGATGTTTTAAACATAGCTGCTACAGAAGGGATTAAAGAGAATGGGTTCGGTTCAAAGTATAAACAACTGTGATGATAAAATGTTTCAAGAAGTCTCTTCATCTTTGTAATGAAATTGTAAACAGTATTGCAGCAACAGTAGAAACGCTAGATACTGTGTCGTTCTCTGGTCCTTCACAGCAGTCCTCCTAAAATGGGGTTTGCTGTTTAATCTTGATGAACTTTTTTTTTGTCTTTCAGATAGCCAATAAAAATGTAACGAAGGTACCACCACCTGTCCCCACTAAACCAAAACAGATAAACTTGCCTTATTTTGGACAAGCCAGTCATCTGCAGCCTTCTGATACTAAGCTGGATGGAAACATGCAGAAGCTGCCTTTGGCTATTGTAACTATGGGGAACAAACAAAAAACAGTGGCACAGCAGCCTTCCCATCCTTCTCAGCAGATACAGCAAAGAATTTCCATACCTCCTGCAGGTCCTTCTTCTAGCCAGGACCAAATTCTTCCCTCCTCCAAACAGGAGAGTCCCCCAGCAGCAGCCGTGAGACCTTTTACCCCTCAGCCGTCCAAAGAGACCCCACTCCCACCGTTTCGAAAGCCTCAAACTGTGGCTGCAAGTTCAATTTATAGCATGTACACGCAACATCAGACTCCTGGGAAGAACTTCCAGCAGGCAGTGCAGAGTGCTTTGACAAGGGCACAGACCAGAGGACCGCACTTCCCAAGCGGTAAGCCTATCTTCTGTCTTCATAAACCTCAGATAGATGTACTTTCCACCTGGTCTGTGGTTACAAAGCTGTTCCTCGGGGGAATTAAGCAGGCTAGTGCAGCTGTAAGACTTAAGTGGATCTGGCATATTGTATATTAGCGTTAACAAAAAGTGCAGAATATCTGTCTTGCATTTGCAAGATAAATAATCATAGTAAACCTGGTTACGAGGTTAATTCTGTTTGGTTGATCACATTATTCTGCTTCTTTGCCCTAGGTAGGTGAATTGGGTTTTGTGTACTTCTTAGGTTTGGTCGAATATTCACCCTTGTTTTTTTCCATGCCCTTCTCTGAATTGTTCTGCAGTGTATGGCAAGCCTGTGATGGCAGGAGCTGGTGTGCAGGAGCAGCTGCCACAGGCAGAGAACGTCTACTCAAACCTCCAAGGCAAGCCAGGCAGTCCAGAGCCTGAGATGGAAACAACAGCCTCTGCTCATGAGAATCATGAAACGGAGCGAATACCTCGTCCCCTTAGCCCAACCAAATTGCTGCCTTTCTTGTCTAATCCGTACCGCAACCAGAGTGATGCTGATTTGGAAGCACTACGGAAAAAGTTGTCTAATGCACCCAGGCCACTGAAGAAACGTAGCTCCATTACTGAGCCAGAAGGACCTAATGGCCCCAATATTCAGAAGCTGTTGTATCAGAGGACCACTTTGGCTGCAATGGAGACTATCTCAGCTCCGTCACATCCCTCCAAACAGACGGCGTCAGCTGCCAGTCCTGAAAGCCCAACAGAAATCCCAAATCCTTATCTAAGTGCAGAATCAGAAAAAGAAACAGCTTCTTCCATGCCAGAACCAACTATTGCTGAGGAAGCAGAGAACACACCAGCAGATCAGAGCGAAGCTGTTCTTCCCTCTGTAGCTTTGGACACTGTACCTGAGGCAATTTCAGATGGCGATGAACTCACGCAGCCGAAAATGGAAGAACCAAGCCTAGAAGCTTCACTGCCACTGGAGGTATACATGGAAGAATATCCTCCATACCCACCACCTCCCTATCCATCAGGGGAACCAGAGAGTCTGGGAGAGGACTCATTCAATATGAGGCCTCCTGAAGTTACTGGACAGTTTTCCTTGCCTCCTGTAAGTATTAGTTAGCCTACAACTTCAGTGCCCTGTCAATAAGTCATCTCAAGCTCTGGCATAAATCCTGTGCATTTTATCGTAGAGCTTAAGCAGATGTGGGAGAACAAGTCACACAAATAGGCTAGAAGTCTCTCTGTGGGTATCTGTTCTATTTGTGTGATGCTCTTATCTCCAGTGTGATGACAGTAACGAAAAGTCTCTGTCTCTAGAATTAATGACGTGATGAAAAGTTTCAAATGAAATTGATACACAAATGGTAAAACTCTTCTGGGCTGTAAAGAACATTCCTTATAGAAGTCTGCCTACTACATCCAAACTATACTTCCTTAAGAGAAATTAAAGTTAGTTTGGGTTTGGTTTTGGTTTTTTTTTTTTTTTGAGGCACAGACACAAATTTTGCAAGCATTTCCCACTGTTGTTGATATGAGATGGAAACTAATAATCTTAATCCTGGACTGGACTTGCTTATCCAAAAAATCCTTACTTGAAAAACCTGGAGAAACAGACTTAGTTTCTACTTTAAAAACTCATTTGTACACATGAACTGCTTGCACTTCCTCTACTGAAATGTTTTCTGAATTTTCTTTGGAACCTGATTTAACATAAATCCGTCCTGACGTAGCATCAAAATGGAGTCTGATTGGGCTAAGGGTAGGGAGCATTTTTACCATCTTGTTTGTTTTGGAAGTTTCTGTCTGTGTGTGTGATACAGTGTTATCTCACTGTTGTAGAACAGAAGTGCTTACTGTTTTCAGTTCCTCAAAGAGTTTCTTTTAAAAACTATCATGAATAGAATTTTAATAACTTGATACATGAAAGTGGTTTTTTTTTTTTTTTTCCTCCATCACTTCAGTGCAGAGGAGTTAAAAGCTTTAAATGTGCTTTTTTAGCCTCTTAATTTCTTCATGGAATAGTCATGGCATGTTTTCAGGCTTTTAAGATGTTGTCCTTGCTCCTTTTTACAAGGCAACTTGAGTGGTAGGATTTCCTAAATTGTAAGAACTTGTTTCTGGTTGGTTTTGTAATAATTCTGCAATGATGAGAAGAAACTGGCCCAACTTCTTGATTTCATATTTAAATGCTTGGGTTGTGCTGACAGGCTCTTCTTTAAAAAGCCTGTACTTTTTGATATTATGTGTAAATCAACAGGCAAAAGAGTATTTTCTGGGAATCTCTTCTTATCTTCACATGTTTGCTCTTGCAAACCATGAGTCATTTCTATTCATCTTTGCCTGGACATCTGTCAGAAATTTACATACCCTTATGAATAGTGTTTATTGCTGCTGCACAGCCAGCTGGGGAGAGCGCTGAGCTAATGTATGCATATTCTCTAAAGGAAAGAGTACAAACTCAGCTATAGAACTACTTGGTTTCCAGTATCACTGTGAATATCTAAAGCATTTTCTACGCTCGGTTCTATATTCTTTCCAAACCCATTTTTCTTAACTATTTCTGTTCCTCTTAAACTTTGCTAAGCTTAAGATGATGTTAGGAACTTAACATCAGTGCTTAAAAAGTAGAATACTTCATGGAGTCTTTTAAGGTTCTTGGTTTGTGTAACACCTTTGAGACTTCATGCTGAAATGGTCTGCATATAAAAAAATCTGCATATTTTTTTTTTCCCCCCTGATATTTAGGGATTTGGGAGTTTTATGATTTTGATGATGTGTTTGATCAAGGTGACTTCTGTATTTGAGTAGAATAGTGACCTTGTCTGGAGATGAAGGCAGAGATCTTTCATAACATGCCCAACCTACTATATTTGTAATGTGTTGGGGAATTGGTAGAAAATAGTCTGAATTTCATATTAAACACTGCCTTAATTGGTCATTTCTGCTGTCATTCCCAAATAAGCAATTCTGTATTCTTGTTCTTCTCAGGAAAAAATGCCTGTAACTTGTGTTACCTTTTCACAGGGGAAGAGGACGAACTTGCGTAAAACTGGCTCTGAGAGAATTGGGCATGGAATGAGAGTGAAATTCAATCCCCTTGCGTTGCTTCTGGATTCATCTTTGGAGGGGGAGTTTGACCTCGTGCAGAGAATAATTTATGAGGTACAAATGCTAACTTGGAAGAGAAGGAATAGCAATCCTGGTTCAAACGGGGAAGTTGCAGCTTTTCTGGACTGGGGAAGCTAAAATAATAGTGCATGACCTAGATCTGCCCTTGAGGAGATAAGTCCTAACAGCACATGGCCACTTGGAGGCCGATTTTAACAGTGTTACATCCACACGGGGTATTTGGCATCAAGACTGTAAATCTGTAGGACAACTTTTTCCTCGTTTCTTATGTAGCGTTTCATCCCCTATCTGCCGTGTAATCAGATAATTTGATAAGCAAAACCCGTGTGCATTTTTCTTAACAGTTAAATAGGCAAATGTAATAAATTTGTTATAAATGCTTTTACTAAGTTATCAAGATACTATTTCTCTGAATCACTTCAGGTTCTCACTATAAAAGGAGGTTGCAAGCTTACATGTGAGTCATCTTGTGAGATTGGTTACTGCTGTAGTTTTCTGCCTGTTGCTTGTGTCATTCATAAAAATGTGACTCAAAATCATATTTTGAATAAGACAACTCACTTTTCTATGTGAAAAGATGTTTATTGTAGAGATTCTCACCAGAATGTGAATGGTTCCTTTTCTGGCTGAATAGGTTGAAGATCCTAGCATGCCCAATGATGAAGGGATTACTGCACTGCACAACGCTGTCTGTGCTGGACATACGGAAATCGTGAAGTTCCTGGTACAATTTGGTGTGAATGTGAATGCTGCAGATAGTGATGGATGGTAAGGCTTTCTTTAAGTGGCACCTTACAGGTGCTCTCCACAAGAGAGCTGCAGCTTGGGGGGCTGCCACAGGTCCCTCACAAGGTCCCTCAGTTTGCTCCTATAGAGCTGGCAATGACTTTTCCACAGCAGAGCAACAGTGGTTCTCTGTGGGGCATCATATGAGAATGCACAGAGGAGAAAATAGGCAAATTATATTAACGTTCCCTATATGGAAAAAGCATGTGTCTGAGGCCCAGTAGGGTGGATACAGTTGTCAGGAAATCGCTCTGTTTCTTTGAGGCATTGAAGAAAGCTTATGCATAATGAGCCATTTGCTGAAATTCCCCATGTCCTCTCTGTGTGATACAGCCTATAGCATACACATGCAGTATTTAGCCCTGCAAGCTCTAAGTTCTTTGTCCAGTCCTCAGACAACATAAAAACAAAACAAAGCAGAAAACCACAACCTACAAACTAGGGTTGCAACTGATAATGGGTTACAAATCCTTCTTGCAGGTAGCTAGGGAGTTTATTTACAAAAGGCTATGGGGAATGGTGATTTTACTGTTATTTCTGCCTATAACAAAAGTGTCCAAGGTCCAAGACTGAATAAAGATGCTGCTTGTCCCTCAGCCTCAGTAGTTATCCCAATTTCCTGCACCTGTCACCAAGTCAGGTCTTGAAGTAATTGTCTAGATTATAAGAGTCATGGTGTCAGAAGGATTTCTGAGTGGATTTTTATTGTTGATTTTTTTTTTATTATTTTTATTGCCTTATTGAATATTCTTAAAATGTTAATGGATTATGAAAAGGTAGCATAGCTAGAGACCATATGGAAATCCTGCTTTAGGGCTCAAGCAGCTCTCGCTTACTCCTGTTATCTGTGAAAAGCAATTGCTTCTGACATCCTGGGTTAAGTGCTTCTGGTTGGAAGCCTTCAGCAATGCAGTACTGATTGCTGGAGGTCACGCACGGAAGTGGTTTGCCCCCAGGAGTCTGTAAGCACTGCTATGAGCAATAGAAGTAATGTGCCATCTTTTTCTTCTTGGCTTGCAGGACCCCATTACACTGTGCAGCATCTTGCAATAATGTGCAGGTGTGCAAGTTCCTGGTGGAGTCAGGTGCAGCTGTATTTGCGATGACCTACAGTGACATGCAGACAGCTGCGGACAAGTGTGAGGAAATGGAGGAAGGCTACACACAGTGCTCCCAGTTCTTATATGGTAAGTGGTGACAAATGAGTTCTGGAGCATGCTAGGGACTCACCTCGCACTTTTTAGTATGGTTTTGGATGAGGAGTGTTAAGTTGCACGCTTAGGTTGTGTGCCCATGCCTATAGAGAAGATCTGAAAAACAAAAGGTTTCCCTACATTAAAAACCTTGGAATTAATTAAGCATGTGCATAGACAAATACATTAGTGTGAGGTGATGATTAGGTGAATCTTACCACATAAGCAAACTTTTTTTTTACATAAAACCAGAAGTGGTATGGATATCTCATTAGGCAGTTCCTATCTGCTACCTGGTGTCTTAAATGAGGAATATTTCCTAATGTGCACTTTAGAACCAAGAAAGGTATTGCCAAGTTTCTGCCTTAATGGAGGTTAGTAAGTATTGAATTTGATCTTATCCTTCTGGCCTTTTTCTTCTCTTGCCTTTAAAAACAAATCCTGTATGAAATTTAAATTTTATTCAAATAGTAAGACTACAGGGAAACTTCCTCTTAACAGAGAGAATTAATTCCCCCCTAGGGTGTGATGAGTACTAGTCAATGAGGTTTTAAATTACTTTTCTATATGTTTTGTATGTAGTTCTTGTCCCCTAGGCACCTACCAGCTAGAGTGTCATCTATCTGTAAGGGGTTAGAGTAATAGCAATGTAATGCAGCGTAAAAAGCTGTAATACAGCCTTTCTGTTTTTGTGGAATATGCAAGATCTGAGTTTCTGTAAGCTGCTCCGCCAGCATATTTCAAAGCAGTCTGTCCAGCTGTCCCCACTAAGCTTGAAAACTGTATCTCTTGGTGCCAAATATGTAATTTTCCCTAGAAAGTGAGGAAGCTTATTTTACTAGTGTCAAAGTCTATGGGCTAAGCAAAATTCCATTTAGTTTTGTATACAGACTCCAATGGTGATCATCAACAACAAAAGCCCAAGGAAGATTGTAGGGCTCAATTAAAAATAATAATACCTGTCCAATATTTCTTACTGGTTTTAACTCTGGTATGAGTTAAGAGATGGTATCTTTGTGTTGAATAGGTCTTGAGAAATTTCTTTCAGGAACTTGTCTAATTCTTAAATTCAGGTAAACAGCCCACAAGATCCTGTGGGAAGGAGATCCATGGTTTAATTATATACAGCATGACAAAACGTGTTCTTTTTTCTGTGGTGGGGGTTTTTTTTGTGTTGTGTTTCTTTTTTTTTTTTTTTTTTTTGGCCCTTTTTTTTTTTTTTTTTTTGGACCCACCATCTGGCAATCTCACTTGATACTCTGTTTTTTGTTGAGTTTGGTATTTTTTTTGTGTGTGTTATGAGATACTTTGCAATGGGTCCTGAAGGGACTGTAAGGCTTTGGCTTATTGCCAGCTTTTCCAAATTGAAACCACTGAAACTAAGGTATCTCTTGATACATTGCTGTTCAGCTATCAAATTTCCGTATTCTTCCATTAGGAAGTAATCCTATTGCTAAGACTGTTGTGTGAATCTTCTCTGTGTCTGCTTTGATGTTCAGTGCTTGGTCTTACCTTCCACATGTGTGTAGGGCGCAGCTTTTGCCAAACCTTTAATTATACCAAATGCCAAAGCAAGGGAAGAATTTCTCTGAGCAGAACTAAGCATGCAGTGGAAGCAACTTAATTTTATGTGATGAGCTGGTATGCAGAAATAAAGAACTTGATTTGAGCAGATGCTTCCTTGTGCAGACGTAGGTAAGAATCCTATACAATAGATTGTAATAGGTAAGAGATGAAAAGGGAAGTTACGAGTCTCATGGTACAGTATGTAATGTACTCTTTGCTCCTGGCAATACCAAAGCCAACCAAAAAACCCAGTAGGATTCAGTATTTTAAACTAGAATAATTACCTAAGAGAAATTTTGTGTAACAGTTGATTAAGATACCTTTTCCAGTTTGCTGCTTAGAAGCTGAGGTATGTGTACAGAAATAATAGTATTTCATCTTTGGCTACAGCTGTAAAGCGAGCAAGTACTAAATAACATCTGCAAGGTGTATGCATGTACTCCAATACAGCTTGGTCCAGAAGTAATTTAACAGAATTGTGTTTCTGAAGTCAGTGTTTAAAAAAAAATAAAAAAATTCAAATAGTGGCAGAAATTAAGAACTGCCAAGATAAGTGTTTGAGTTAACTGAAAGCAGCTGGTGGATAGCAGACAAATCTTTCAGGTATAGGTCTGAGATGCAACTTGTTTTAATGTTCTGAAATAAAGTGGCATGGGTGGCAAATGGTATCTCAAGCAGCAAAATTACAATAGTGGTCACCATAAGCAGGTATTGCTAACTCCCTTTGACAGAAAGAGATTACTCATGAACTAAGAGTACAAACAAGTGTTTCTTGCTCAGCAGTTAGGTGTAGGAAGTGTGAACACTAGCGTGAACACATAACCTCTTATCAGTTAGCGCTCCTCTCCCCATTTACCTTGTATTTTTTTGAACACGTGTAAGGAAAGAATCTGCAGTTAGCCCTTGCACACAGCAGACAACGCCACCTGTTCCAGGGCTGATACTCAGTAGGCTGATGACAACAAGGTGCTAAGTGTGATAGGAATCAAGGTTGGGTTTGGTTTGGTTGGGGGTTTTTGTGTGTGGGTGGGTTTTTTTGTTTGTTTGTTTTGTTTCTGTTCTTGGTTTGGGTTTTTTTGGGTTTTTTTTTTTTTTGCCCCCCTGGACTGCTATCCAGTAAGAGTACAGCAGTCTTTCCAACTGTTGTCTTTTTGTTGTTGTTGTTTTATTTTAACTCTTGTATTGAGCTGCTCTGTGTTTTTAATGTTGCAGGAGTCCAGGAGAAAATGGGAATAATGAACAAAGGAGTGATTTATGGACTCTGGGATTATGAGGCTCAGAATGACGATGAGCTCTCGATGAAAGAGGGAGACTGCATGACAATCCTGCGCCGGGAAGATGAAGATGAAATTGAGTGGTGGTGGGCACGGCTGAATGACAAGGAAGGCTATGTTCCCCGCAACCTGCTAGGGGTGAGTCCTTGATATTTCCAGAATCAAAAAAAACCCCCACCCCAGTATGTTGAGTATACACAGCATTATTCTCATACATCTAGGGTAGGTGCAATTTCAGAAGTCAAGAGGTAGGAGTTGAAGTTCTCAAATTATTCATTTGGGGAGTTGAATACCTTGGCAGAGTGGGTTAACACCCTCTGTTTAGACAACCGACCAGATTATATTAATAGGTGCATAAAAGAACAACATGTATCACCACCCCGCTATACTTTGCGAGTTCTAATACTAACATTGTCTCACCACCTTAGAGGAAAAGAACCAAAACCTTTTATCTGAACA
>NW_009258284.1:339980-349665 GCF_000687185.1 Egretta garzetta
TTTTTTTTTTTTTTGGGGGGGGTTTTTTTTTTTTTTGTTTTTTTTTTTTTTTTTTTTTTTTTGGACCCACCATCTGGCAATCTCACTTGATACTCTGTTTTTTGTTGAGTTTGGTATTTTTTTTGTGTGTGTTATGAGATACTTTGCAATGGGTCCTGAAGGGACTGTAAGGCTTTGGCTTATTGCCAGCTTTTCCAAATTGAAACCACTGAAACTAAGGTATCTCTTGATACATTGCTGTTCAGCTATCAAATTTCCGTATTCTTCCATTAGGAAGTAATCCTATTGCTAAGACTGTTGTGTGAATCTTCTCTGTGTCTGCTTTGATGTTCAGTGCTTGGTCTTACCTTCCACATGTGTGTAGGGCGCAGCTTTTGCCAAACCTTTAATTATACCAAATGCCAAAGCAAGGGAAGAATTTCTCTGAGCAGAACTAAGCATGCAGTGGAAGCAACTTAATTTTATGTGATGAGCTGGTATGCAGAAATAAAGAACTTGATTTGAGCAGATGCTTCCTTGTGCAGACGTAGGTAAGAATCCTATACAATAGATTGTAATAGGTAAGAGATGAAAAGGGAAGTTACGAGTCTCATGGTACAGTATGTAATGTACTCTTTGCTCCTGGCAATACCAAAGCCAACCAAAAAACCCAGTAGGATTCAGTATTTTAAACTAGAATAATTACCTAAGAGAAATTTTGTGTAACAGTTGATTAAGATACCTTTTCCAGTTTGCTGCTTAGAAGCTGAGGTATGTGTACAGAAATAATAGTATTTCATCTTTGGCTACAGCTGTAAAGCGAGCAAGTACTAAATAACATCTGCAAGGTGTATGCATGTACTCCAATACAGCTTGGTCCAGAAGTAATTTAACAGAATTGTGTTTCTGAAGTCAGTGTTTAAAAAAAAAATAAAAAAATTCAAATAGTGGCAGAAATTAAGAACTGCCAAGATAAGTGTTTGAGTTAACTGAAAGCAGCTGGTGGATAGCAGACAAATCTTTCAGGTATAGGTCTGAGATGCAACTTGTTTTAATGTTCTGAAATAAAGTGGCATGGGTGGCAAATGGTATCTCAAGCAGCAAAATTACAATAGTGGTCACCATAAGCAGGTATTGCTAACTCCCTTTGACAGAAAGAGATTACTCATGAACTAAGAGTACAAACAAGTGTTTCTTGCTCAGCAGTTAGGTGTAGGAAGTGTGAACACTAGCGTGAACACATAACCTCTTATCAGTTAGCGCTCCTCTCCCCATTTACCTTGTATTTTTTTGAACACGTGTAAGGAAAGAATCTGCAGTTAGCCCTTGCACACAGCAGACAACGCCACCTGTTCCAGGGCTGATACTCAGTAGGCTGATGACAACAAGGTGCTAAGTGTGATAGGAATCAAGGTTGGGTTTGGTTTGGTTGGGGGTTTTTGTGTGTGGGTGGGTTTTTTTGTTTGTTTGTTTTGTTTCTGTTCTTGGTTTGGGTTTTTTTGGGTTTTTTTTTTTTTTGCCCCCCTGGACTGCTATCCGGGGGTTTTTGTGTGTGTGTGGGTTTTTTTGGTTGTTTTTTTTTTTTTTTTTTTTTTTGCCCCCCTGGACTGCTATCCAGTAAGAGTACAGCAGTCTTTCCAACTGTTGTCTTTTTGTTGTTGTTGTTTTATTTTAACTCTTGTATTGAGCTGCTCTGTGTTTTTAATGTTGCAGGAGTCCAGGAGAAAATGGGAATAATGAACAAAGGAGTGATTTATGGACTCTGGGATTATGAGGCTCAGAATGACGATGAGCTCTCGATGAAAGAGGGAGACTGCATGACAATCCTGCGCCGGGAAGATGAAGATGAAATTGAGTGGTGGTGGGCACGGCTGAATGACAAGGAAGGCTATGTTCCCCGCAACCTGCTAGGGGTGAGTCCTTGATATTTCCAGAATCAAAAAAAACCCCCACCCCAGTATGTTGAGTATACACAGCATTATTCTCATACATCTAGGGTAGGTGCAATTTCAGAAGTCAAGAGGTAGGAGTTGAAGTTCTCAAATTATTCATTTGGGGAGTTGAATACCTTGGCAGAGTGGGTTAACACCCTCTGTTTAGACACCCGACCAGATTATATTAATAGGTGCATAAAAGAACAACATGTATCACCACCCCGCTATACTTTGCGAGTTCTAATACTAACATTGTCTCACCACCTTAGAGGAAAAGAACCAAAACCTTTTATCTGAACATGACGCGTGCAAAAGTTTTTGTTGAGCATGTGAACAGAACTGGGTTTCCCCTCTTACAGAAAGTGATCGACTGGCACAAAGGGCCTTAAGATCTGAAACTTGTATAAAGAATGAGTCACAAGTCCTGTCTGGGTTTACACAGTGCACCTGGTGATCCAAGATGGTTTCACAGAGAGTTTTAAGACAAACACTGCAAAGTTCTATGGTTGTCTTTTTTCTAGTGTTGAAAAAGAGATCAGATTGCCAAATAAAGGCAGATCTTTTTCTCCTATGTTCTTTATGTAATATTTTAACCATATGTCAAAGGCTTTGAATGAATGGCCTCTCCTTTCCTCATCACCTTCTCTACTACCTGTGTACTGTATAAAAATGATAGATATTTTCAATTATGTCCCCATATTTTTCCTCATGGCTGAGTTGCTAGAAAACTATAGCAGATGGACACATGTATAAAAATTCCATTAAGCTTTTTTCTACATATCCAGTTGCCCAGCTGCTGGAGATAAGAGGTTCTGCCAGTGCTAAAGATTAACTGCTGTGAATTTTATCTGATTGATGTATGATGTTTGAAAGAGGCTGAATCTCCTTCCTCATGCAGATAATCCTTACTCTTAAACTGGTTAGATTTTGTAGAGCGACTGTATCTAATGCAAAATCAGTTTTCATTTCTGTATCGCTTTCAGGTCAGGCCTGCTCACAATGTACTGTAAAATTCTCCCTAACAGTACTTGTGCTCAGGTTTTTTTCCTCTCCAAATGTAAACATTTCTAAATTGAGAGCGGCCATCAGCCCTGCACAGTAAGGTCAGAAAGGTCAGAAATGGCAGCTTGCTTTTTTTTCCCCCCCTGCCTGCCCCAGGGTGAATCGTGCATGTGCTACTTCATCCTAAGCTTGCATGCTCAGCCTGAGCACAGGTGTGTAAGGACATGAGGAGCATCTGTGCTTCTGTAACAAAAAGCACAAAGCAACACAGCTTAGACTGGGGATCACAACTGTTCCTTCTAAGCACAACACAATCCAAGCAGAACCTTTGGGGAAAACTTAGCCGAGCCCAATATTAACTGTTACACTCTTGTGTCTGTTCAGTTGTTCCAGTACTGCTACCGAAGTATTCTGTGGTTATTCTCAAAAGCAATTACTGGACTCTTAATACAGCAGCTGAAATCTAGGCTAAGATGTTCAGCACAGAGGCAAATGTTTGGTAGTTTAATATATTCTTATATTAAGTTGTATTTTTATCACAGCTGCTTTATCCTTTTGCAGTTAGGTGCACTGAATAAAAACAAGGATGAAATTATCTGCATCAGTACTTTACCCTTCTTAGTGATTCACAAGCTCCCTAAGCTGTATGAGAGCTCTAAAACTGAATGCAAGTAAGATAATACTGTCAAAATAGTGACTTCTTAATACCAGACAATCTTTTGAGCACTGTCAGGTGTTAAGCTACTGTAACTGACTGACTGATGTCATCTCTGCTAGTGGTGAAATCATAGCAGGCCGAGACAAACCTAGGTGAAGTTGCTGGTCTTCTCTTATTCATCAGCTGACCATGAAAAAGAAGAAAGCCAGAGACTGGTTGAAGAGAAATAGGGGGGGATCTTTAAGGAGAACTTTAGCTGAAAAAAACCCAGGATGTAATGTAGACATGCATTGCCATTTAGGATTCATCTTTTTCCTAATTGGATGAAGTGTATCCTTCTATTTTTACATGCCAGTAGCTGTACTTTGCAGAACAGTAGTTGTTCCCCAAACCCTTTGCAAGTGGGAGCCAAGAGCTTCCCAAGCATCTCTGCACTGCTGCGTGCTGTCTCCCATCAATTGTCGCCCTGCAGCTGAGGCCGAGGCAGTCCCCCTACCTCTGTGTGCGTAGCAGAATGTGTGAGTAGCACATAGCTCAAGGGCCGCAGGATGGCAGCTACTGATTTACTGCTGGGTGGTTAAATGAGTTGAACTGGCCACCCACTGTCTGCCAACTAAAGCACAGCTCCTATAGTTCCACAGTCCTTATGCAGCCAGATGTTTCCAGTTTGCCCAAAGCTATAGATCTGTAAAGGCTGATAGGCATTGAAGCAAAACAGACTTTAATACCTCTCTATTTCCATTTATAGAACAGGGAAAAATCCTATAGTTCACTGAACACAGAAGTCCCTTGACTTACAAAGCCCCATGCTTTTCCTAGCCCACCCATCTGGGTAGAGCTGAAGGTACTGAATTATGTGCTGTTCAATGCCTTCCTTTTGTACTGATGTGGTTAGTATTTTTTTTTTTAAGCTTGCCTAAGAATGCTAAATTTATATTTGTTAGTGCTGGGTGTTTTTTATAACCATGTTTTTCCTACTAGAGATTACATTAGAACTGTAGCACCAGACAGGTTTTTATTTCCTTTTTTTCTTTTAAAAAAAATTTACCTTTTTAAGCACTAAAATTTTAAATCTCATTTCTGTTTTACCCTTAGCTGTATCCAAGGATTAAACCTAGACAAAGAAGCTTGGCATGAAATAGTACAGAAGCCAGATTCTCAAAGTACTAATCATGGATGACTTACAAAAAAATTCATTTTGTGGTTCCAGTATCATGAGACTTATTTCAATGACAATGTAATTTGAAAGCTATGAAGAATGTGCTTTGAAAACAAATGAAGGATTGATGCATTAGCAAATGGATGAGGGCATTCTACAAGATGAAATAATGCTTACAAGCAAATGAAGTTCTGCTGCCTTTGGTCTAAGCAAGCCATTATGTTCAAGTACCCACTCTGATTTCTTCAAACATGGCAGAAAAGAATTTCACATTTTTCTGCATTAAATACAAGGACCTTTTCAATTTACCATTGAAGGAATCATCATGAAACAGACAACTTGGCTTTGTCCAAATTTATCCCGAGGCTTTTTCCAGATGGGAGAAATTAAAATAAAGTACGTGCATAGCACCCAAATGCTTATTGCTGGAAGCAGAACGTTTGTTAAAGGAGCTAAACCGAAGTGCATCTGAACAGTGACAACCATGTGACCAATCCATTAAGCAATAACTTTTAAAAATGCTGTAGCATCTTAGGAATTCCATGTATTCAAAATATTATGTGTTGTAACAGTGTAGTTTTAGATTCCTCTTTTTACAAAGAGCCTCATGTATTTATTGTATTTTGTACTTTGAAAACTAAGTGTAGAAACTTTCTGTAGTCCTTGACAACTTACTTGTTTTTACTTGACTGTGATACCATTAAACTTTTGTTTCCTCTTAAGCTTTAACTCTGGCTATTTTACTGTCAAGTTTTTATTAGACCATCTGAAAATGTTAACAGTAAGACACTGCTGTTCTACATTAAACTAACAATTAAATTGAACCCCTCCTCCCCCATTTGTTCAAGACAGTCTTTCTGCATTTAAAATTAAGCCCTATCTTTTAGCTTTTAAGGTTAAAAAATGTTATATGTAACTAAGGGATATACTTTAAAAAAAAAAAAAGTTGGTACAAGTATTTTCCAAGTAGAGACTGTCCCATGGAACTATCCTTTATCTATTTAGGAATAATCATTTGATAATGAATAGAGAATTTGATTATTGAATCTTTCCATAACGTTATTTATGAAGTGCCTCACCCTTCAGGCTCATATTTTCCTACTAGGTAAGTCCTTGCTGCTTTCTGAAACAGTGCCCATATGTACAAGAAACTGTTTGTAGGAAGGAGGACACAATTCCTCAGGTCAGCTCTAGTGAGAACTCTTGGAAGCAGCAATCTGCTCCTCATGTTCACAGCCCCAGGATTTTAATAGGTTGGTATGGGGTATATAGCATCAATTACCTTTCATGAAAACCTTTAAAAGATTAGCTTTTCAAGCATTAAAGTATCAGACTATAACATTTCATTAACTAACTGACATGCAGCCACAGTGTCTGTCAGTGCCTAGTCAGCTCCAGAATGTTTTTCTCCTTTAGAAGGCAACATACTCTGTTCCTGACAACACAAGCTCTGCAGATGCTCTGTGATAATCTCTCAAGGAAAAAAAAAATGGTGCTTACCTGCAGAAGGAATAACGTCTTGCAAGCTTTATTTCTACTGTTTTTATTTAAATACTTTCTTGAATTTCAAAAGAAGATAAACAAGATACAGGAAATTGAGATTCCACCTGAGAGCATGGGCTTTCTCTTGGAAGAGTCTGGTTGCCAACAGCCTCCTGCTACAGGCACAGCAAGGATCAGGATGGCAAGACTTGCCCTTCAGATCGGTCAGACGTGTACTATATTTGTACCACGTGCTACTCAAATTCTTCCAAGAATATTTAACCAGAATAGTGCTAGGGCTTGACCCTATGAAAGCATACAAGGGACCCATATCTTACCTAAACACCTGTATTCAGAGATATACAACACCATCCCTTTTCTAGTTTCAGGTACTCAGGAATGGCGTTGGACCTGTTACTCAAAAAGCACTTATTAAACCAGACCGTCAAGGTGTAACGAGCTTTCTTCCAGAAGTCATGTAAAATACCGAGCTAGTAGCAAAGCAGTACTTTCAAAAGTTGCACTGAAGATTTATACTAAATGAAAGCTTTTGTACAGAGGATATATAGTAGTAGATAAAAGACTTAGACCCATAAAATGAGGTTGCAGCTTCTTCTGCTGTTGAAGTAGAACACTTTCCTTCTTATAACTGTGTGCAAAATTTGCCATGCATAAGTTAAGGCACATTCATGTTAGGGTATTACTTGTATGCTTGATTATCTTCACCTGATCTTGCTCTTTCTGTGGCTCAGTAGCTCAAATGACAGTAAAGCACAACCACTGTAAGGACAGAGAGAGGGGAAAAGAGCCCGAGGTTAAGTTCAATAAAAATACCTGTAGCAAGTCTGCACGTTCCCATGTCTAGCAAGAGGAAGAAAGTGTTGTTACAGAAGTGACTTTAGGGTCTTTCTTGAATGATCTAAATTCATATCTCATTTAAGGCTGAAGAGTTTTGGGATGATTCACACATTCCTCAGTTAGGTCCAGAAATAAGTTACGTTCAGGTAATAAGCAAGTCGAACAGAGCTAGCAGGGCAGTTTTCTCCAAACGTAGGCCTTTCTCCAGGGCCCATGTGGTGCAGAAAGAAGCAGACATGGTCAATGCCATGAGTCCCTTCTGCACCTATGTTTTACCCTGTTGCTGACAGAAGAGGCAGGGAAGAAGCCTGCGTACATATCAGCCAAAATTACTGCCACTAAGGGGTGAGTGGCTTCTGGTTCAAGTAACCTTGACTGTTTACAGTGTGATATATGTATATTTTTAAAAAGGGTAACGTTTCTTAAAACTGCTTATACATACACAAGCTATAGAAATTTAGCATATATGTATATAAACCCCAGCCATAATCAGTCAGAATAGAGCAGGACAGTCGCTACTGTTAACCATCCCCCCACCCCCCCGAAAAGATTAAAACAAACATTTTTGAGCTAAATGAACTTACATTAACAAGGTTCAATTCTATTGTTCCAGTTTTCTCAGTATCCAGTTTTCTAAACATTTCTGTGGTAGGAGAAAGATGACAGATAAGGATAGGATATAGGCACTAATTGGAAAGCCTTCGCCTTCCTCGTGCTTCAGGATCAAAAAGGAATTTAGTCCCACAGTCTAAAATTTATGACAATGGTCTACAACCCAAACCAGAAAGTCACTGTGTGCTCATACGCAAGAATGAGACTGAACATCTTGAATGGTTCTGTCTGTAATATTAACACTATTTGTCACTCTAAGTGTTTAGATTCCCCCCCCCAACATTTAGTTGCTTGCTTTAAAAAAAAACAGCAGTCTGGCCTAAAAGGCTGGTTCCTAGGTCTAGGAGGACCATGCAGGTTGGGTTAAGGGATTTATAACTCAGCTTTGACGTCACTTTGGTTCTGGTACAAAGTTTTCTGAATAACTCGCCATAGACTTGAAAACACAAAGCAACAGTCTGTCTAGTTATTAAGGGTATACTCACTGAACAAGGTTTCCAGCCGAATCAAACACCGGACAAAGTTATCAAAATCAATGATGAGGTCTTCATCAGCAAAACGAGCCACAATGACTTGATGTAACTGGCAGTTCAGTTTGAACCCTAAAAATACAATGTCAAGGATTTAAAAAAGAAGAGGAAGAAAAAATGCAAAAAGCTACAATCAACAAACCCCAACCTTATACACTGCCAGAAATTCAATTAGCTACTTTTGGTTAAATTCTCAAATTTTTAAAGTACTCCATTTTGGAAACTCCCAACAATCCCTTCTGTACTTGGAGTGATTTAGAGATGCCACTAGCTCACTTGTGGCCTGTGCTCCCAAACCTGCACTATTTCCCAAGGGACATGGCCGATTGCTCCAACTCCTGGTCCTTCCCTGGGTGATGAGGCAGTTGCCAGACTCGGTCCACTGAGACCTGAGATGAAGCAGTGGCTTTCTGTGGGCAAATGGGTCTCTATTTCCAAAGAGTATCTAAACTTTGGGACAAAAAGAAATGTTGCTTCATCTTACGTGGTGACAGGAGGAGACAGCTCCAGAGAGCCCAAATGCAGGCATTAAGATAGCCCCAGAAGATCACTAAGTTAATTTGGGTGGCTCTGTGGTACCCCCCACTCACCATCATAAGTCAGATTTGCTTTTCAGTGGTTGCAGTAGCAAACTGACTCTTTGAGCGTTACCCCTTGGCCAAGCCCCTTCCATTCCCTAGGTCACAGCATCCTGGTTTTACCAGCTTATGCCAAACCCACGTATACCCCAGAGAGACTCGTTGAGAGACAACAGCGTGCTGTTACAAGACCAGATTGCGGCAGTTATTTGTGCTTCTCCAAAAGCTGGTCACCAAAGAAAATAACTGCAAACCTGTCATTCCTTTGAGATGCTTTTAGTGAGCCTGCGTGGCAAGACACTGATACACAAAGCCAAGAGCCTAGGCTGAGCATCTAGCTTAAATGAAAGCCTTTCAGTTCTGGGAACATAGGATTTTTCAGCTTATACAGGAGTCTAGTGTATAGTCTAGTGAGCATCTATCAACCCAGCCTGAAACTGATATAATCCTAAAAAGACAGAGAGATCAATACAAATACCTGCTGCTTCCAGTGCTCTCCTCATTTCATACGAATTCATGGTACCGGATCGATCCACATCAATTTCCCTGTAAATTTTCTGTAGAACACAAAGCCCAAAGTCAAAACTCATCAATAATTCAGAGCGTGTCTTGGCTTCAGTCAGAAGTCAAACATTTTGAGATGCAGCCTGCATGCTCTTCAGGACGGCTTGCAACGTTTGTCTGAAGGACTAGGTACTTATCCCCAAGTTCACCTAAAAGCAGCTTTAGAAAGGAAGTCTTTTTAATGCAACAGCCAGAGAGGATAAAGGCTCTGGAGAATTCCTTGAACGCCCGTGCAAAATGGCACTATCACTACTACAAAGTGAGAAGGCTAAACATATTTGGACGTGAGTGAAAACAAAACAGAACCCCCCTCCGAGAGTAAGGCAGGG
>NW_009258284.1:349676-362595 GCF_000687185.1 Egretta garzetta
AGGGCGGGGAACGGGGCAGCCCCTCCTTCAGCCCTTCACCCCAGCGCCTGAAGGACAAGTGGCCACATCCCTGGACTCGGGGGACTGAGGACACAAATGCATCGTGAGCCGAAGTGCGAGCCCCTGCTTTGGGAAGCGCAACTGCACACGTTGTAGGAGGCAAATCAGTCTACTGCCACCTCTGCATTTGATGGCACGTTCTCCCAAAAAGGTTGTGCCTTACCTGGTATTTCTGAATCTTTGTCCAGAGGGTATGGAACTCCTTCAGTCCTAGTTTACCACTGCCATCATTCTTCTTTGAGTTAAGGGAATCTCTTTGGAGGGAAGTAAAAGGGGTTTCCCCTCCCTGTGCTGGGTTTACTTACATGGGCAGTTGTGACTTAAAACCCCCCAGGCCTTAAGAAAAGGATGCAAGTCCTCTCTGAAGGACTCATCCTGTTGAATACACAACTGTTGTCCAAGATAGCTTTCTAAATCGGTAAGATGACAGATTCATTTAGTGATCAGTTCACAAGCTCTTTCTGCTCCCCCTTTGCAGCTCGCTCTCTTTTCAATACACGTATAAAAACCAGCCGAGATGATGCCACTTTGTTCTGCGGAGCTGGTTCAACACCTGCAGTTACAGGAGCACAAGCCCTAAGTCTGGGTTACAAACAGGAAAAGCCACAGCCAAGCCTGCTATTTGGAGAACTTAAGTTCTTGCACAAACAGCTAACAAAAGAACCTGGTCATTGCATCGCTCCCAAAAACCGCTAAGGAGTCCCTATGGACTGCCATATTTTACTCCAAATTATAGCAGAGCATCATTCCGTTTTGGTAATTCTCCCTTTTTCTGACTATGCAGTTCAACTCCCACTGCACAGAGAAGCTGAACACAACTATTCTTAGACTTGAATCCTTCATCCTATGCCTTTGCCCTTATTCTTCGGAGTAGAAGTTCCCAAAAGCCAGCGTACTCTCTGGCTCCTGTGTTTGTTTCCCTCATTTTCTATTTTCTAAGTCCTCATGGCTTTACGACACCCTTACCAATTCCAGCCAGGTAACAAAGCAGTGAAATGCAATGTTCAAACTCTACAGCCAAGGCTATCCACACCATGCTGAGAACCAGGTGCCTTTTCCCGGTACAAACATCACTTTATCCCCAAGTTAAACCAAACATGCCACAGCTGGGACGACTTCAAAGCAGATCATCCTGTCTGAAAATGGATTTTCCCCGCTGTCTGGGAAAACGCATGTGCCACAGTCAGCAGCAATAGCAAGGGCTACCATTTTTACTCAGGGGAACCAGGGTAAAACCAGATTCTTCACCTCAGGAGTCACCAGTACATCAGTACGGACCGGCCACTGCAAAGGCAGCAGCTCACCTACTCCAGCACAGGCAGAAGAATATCCGCTAGGAACAGCCTTAAAGGATACATCCAGCAGGTCAACCATTATTTTGCATGTCTCAATACTAAAGCCATCAGACTTAATATCTTTACCTGTAAAAGAAAGAGCAAAAGACGGGATTATCATTGTACGCTGTACTACAGCACCTCCCTAAATAGCTCATGAGCTCTGTAACCACCGTATACACCCCAGCCCTTATTTGCTTCTGTGTCATTGGTGGCTTCCTTTACAACTGGCAAGATGACACTTCGATTTTGGTGCGGTTTTTCGCTTCTACATAACGTGTGCTTAGTGCTCTACGTTGTTTGTGATCTACACCTGCTAGTTACTCGACGGCAATCTGCTGCCTACTTCAGATCCTCCCCTGGGAATAGGTGTCCAGCTGTATCGCTGCCACAGTCTGGGCCAGCTGAGTGCAGTGAGCAGCAGGGGATGCCTGCCTCCTGCTCTGGGAATTATTAATATCATCCAAAGCCTTCGGGATCTGGCAAGTACCTAGTGCAATGCAGACTGTGGAGGATGTGGTGCCTGTAGAGCTGTAGCCAGGATACCTGCATACAGACAACCCCACAGTTCCCTCAAACACTGGATGGGAAACGGTTGTCTCATGTTGCTTATGCACCCTCTCTGGGGCAAGCTACGACTTCTGACAACTCCGTTGCATCCAGCAGAGCGGGAGGCAATGCTCACATAGAGGTGGGGTCTGGAATTCCCAGCGAGGGAGAGCTTCAGGCGGGAGGACACATGAGCAAGAGCTACAAGGCTCTTGGCAGAGGGCCATGAGACGGGCCTTGTTCTGCACACGGGAGGGACGCAGCACTGCAGCAGGCAAATGGATGCTAATAAGCAGCAGCCCTGTGATTTCCTGACAAAGAGACTTAGGGTGAAAGTTAGCTGTGATTTTCCCCAGGCAAACAGCCCAGTTAGTCTGGTTTGTGGGCGTGCTACAGAAGTGAGAGACAGAGAGAAAGCTTTCCTGCACTTGCTGTCTGCCTGCAAAGACAAGGGTGGACTTTTGCGGACAATGTGGACTTCTGACCTATGGACGTCAGTGGTAGGTAGCTTCATGCAAGGGAAGAACATCAAATCAAGCTTGATAACCAGCAATACCCCCTTGCTAACTGCCTGGTCCATACAGGTATACAAAACAGTCCTGGCTACCTGGCTAAGATTTCACTTTGGAAATTAAAGAGACACTTATTTCTCTAAGCACTTATTTCTTGAGCACTATTTAATGGACAGGAGAATAATGCAGAGCCAAGCTCAGAATCACTTCACAGAAAAAAAAAAGCTCGAAGTTTCAAAGTTTCTCCTGCTCCTCAGGGACACCCCAGACCATCATCTGGGCTACTGTTTGAATCCCAAGTGGTTCAATACTCAAGCAGCAGCGATACCTTCTCTTGATTATTATCAAGCATTAATCAAATCCATCCATCTTCCTGGCAGCCAATTCCCAGCAGCAGATGCTGGGGCAAAAGGCACCCATAGGCACCCTGCCAAAGCACACGTCCTGTGAAACACACACCTTCGGCGCAGGCACGGCCCTGGCATTTCTGCAGCCCCCTGAAGGAGCCGAGGCAGCACGTGGCCACAGCCATAGGGACAGCCAAGCTGTGGGTCTGGGGCAGAGCCCGGGGGTTTCGCTCTGCCCAGGTCAGTGCTGTGCTCAGTGCTCTCCGGGCCAGGCTGGAAACCTGCTGGTGGCCAACTGAAGACGCAGCTGGAAGAAGGTACTTACGTTTAGCCATGATTTTATTCAAGATGTTGCGCAGTTCGAAGGCGGAGATCTCTGCATCCTGCGGAAAAGAGGAAAACACGTTCTTCACTGTGAGCTGCAGATGCCATCTCATAAGCAACCTCCGACTCCCTCGGGTGAGTTGGCCAAGTTCAAACATCCCTTGGATGGAAACGCAAGTGGTAAGCTCTCCCCACCACCCATTCCCAGCAAGCACCACCAAGTCCAGTAGCACAGCCCTATGTGTTAGTGGGCCGGGCTGTGGGGTTTGCCTGAGCCCTCGGGCAGGCAAGAGCAGCCTGGGGAGAAGGCACAGCCCAGCCCTTGTCATCTCCCAGAGGGACCCATGCACCTGCACCAAATACTCTGCCCGAAGGACAGAATTAGGGACCTGCAGAGATAAAAGCTGAACCTGCAGTTCAAAGAGAGCGGAGATTCTTTGCCAGGAGTGCTCACAAATCCGTGGTGTAAGCAGACAGGTACCTACACACATTTTTGCATGCACAATTATGCACATGCTCGAGATCTGACTCAGCACAAGAATTAAACTCCGTCCTGAGGGAGGCATCTCTCTTACCACTCACCCATGTTACCAGTAGGATGTTAACAGAAAAATACTCACACTTCCCGCTAGCTGTCCAAAAAGCTTTTTAAAGCTGGGTTCAATGTCATCTTCACTAACCTCGGCCTAGAAGAGAGAAACGGAGAATACGTGAAAGGGAGAACTTTTCTGCCTGAGAAGGATTTAATGCATTTCCTTGCCCCTAGTAAAACACAATTTAAACGGCCAAGTTGAAGGTACAGAGTGCTTTTACTTTGATTTTAATCAGTTTTAGTTTCAGGGGCATCTCAAAAAGCTGGTGTTGCAAACACTGCAGGAATTAAGAGCTTTTTGCAATGGGTTTTACTAAAAAAAAATATTCAAAAATCTAAAAAAATCTTTATATAAAAAAAATCACTACAAAGTTCAGAATTTCACTGTTGCTGGTGCTGCTACTACTACTGTTGGCCTAGGTGTCTTCATCAGAGAAAAGCAAGCAAAATGTAGTTCTCATGCTGGGGGGAAAAAAATAAAAAAAAAGAAACCAAAAAACCCCACAGAGTGGTAGATGCATTAGTAGGCGAAACATCCCCAGCTCCTGCAAGACTAAACATACAGTGAGCCACTTCTTACTCATGGAAACAACATCACAGGCAAAAACACCCCAATGGCTGAAGGGCCGCACTCCCGGGTTCCTGGAGAGCACAAGGAATTTCCCGTGGCTCCAGTTACCTCTGCAGAGAGCACCTGATCTCCTCTACTGGGCAAGCCCAAGCTCACCGCCCTGGGTAAGGGAGGACATGCGTTTCCATTATCGCCTGTGATGTTTCCGTTTGCTGGACATCCAGCTATGGATCTTGAAAAGTCTGTTTCCACAGTGGGACAACGGTTCTTGACGATGCCTCCAGAAAAAGGCTGCCCTGCACAGGGAACAGGCAACTCCAACCCCCCTTATTTATGACAAAATGATCTCAATTTAAAACATTTAAGTTAAGATATACCTCTTCAAAATTGGCCTCAATTTCATCGTCTATAACCCTAGAAAGATAAAGATATTAAAACCAGAAGTCGTCACTTTTCTGATGCCCTTGCTTCAAGTTTCAGTTAAAGAGGGGTTCTTTAAATTATGGGAATAACGAATGTTCAAAGCACCAAGGTTACTGGATTAAATCAACCACAGACACTGCACACCACCAGTATTTTGGGAAAGCAGTATTTTGCCAGCTATAGCCACACGGGTGTCAAAACACATTACAAACTGTGCAACGTCCTGCGGAGTCACAGACAGGATTTTGGGTCAGACTTTTGTGACTCAGTGCCACTGCCTACAGATCTCAGCTCAGGACCAGGCTCTTGGGTGCAAATCAAACTTCCACCTAGTAATTTTTTGTTATTTATTTTTTTTTCCCCCTTTAAAACAGCAGAAGTGAGAGACTTGAAGTCATTTGGACTGGACAGAGTGGGAGGAGCAGTGTTCCACGCTGCCCGTCAGCTGCTGTGGGAGCACCACCACACCTACGGATGGTGCAGAAGGACTGCTAAGGGCCCATCAAAAGCTGCGTGAGCCTTCACACAACAGATGTCCCAGTTTTCTTACCGCTACAGAAACATGCAGCAAAAGATTACGGAACAGAAGCAGAAAGGTTTTTGCTTGCTTTGAATCGGGGACTCAATATGAAAGATCCCACACCCCTTCCCAAGGCCTTAGCCTTGCTACTCTTTAAGATGCGATAAATTTTTTTCACAGCTTCGCAGCTACTGGTGTGCCTTGAGCCAGTTCCATTAAAACCCATTTTAATTTTATCACAGGTATCGTTTGGTTGAGCAAGTATCCTGAATTTTTTTCCAGCCTGATCTCAAAGGTGTGAGATCATTTGTTGTGACCAGTGTGTTTCCAGACAGCAGAAAGCACAGGCATTTCTGCCTCCCAAACGGAGAGCCCAGCCTGTCGCTCCCTGGGGTCTTCTTCTCTCCACAGACCACTTGCCTACAGCCCAATAACTAAAAATGTCTGTCCAAGCAGGGCTGGTAATAACAACAACAATTTGTTATATTATACATCATGATCACCATTACTATTATTATTACGCCATTTTTTCCTGCTAAGCTTACTCAAACTTTCCTCAGTTTCACATGGGGAAACTGGGGACAAACCAGAACTGCCGCGACCCCATCCATGCAGGGTGGTTGTGCTTCCTCCCCTTCCCGCTCCCTGCGGGAAGCCGATGTACCCCAGCCCTGGGCTGCTCCATCCTTCCACGCCCACGAGAGGGGCCAGAGATCGCCCACATGGCCATACCGCTCTTGGTTACAAAAAATCTACATACGTGGAGTTTGCGTTCTTTTCAGAGAAGACTCGGAGACAGAAATCCCCATTCTTGTTGGGTTCAAAGGTTGAGGGCACGGTGGTTGATGAAGGTGTTAGATCTTTCTCTTGCTTTGTTGGTCAGGAAAAAGTTTTTGCTCAGATGAATGTTTGTCTGGCCAGAAAACTTATGAAGAGCAAAGGAAGAAGGAAAAAAACCCAACAGTTTGCATGTACTTTCAGTTACAAATTAAAAATATAATACATATGTCAATTAGTTGGGGGGGGAGAGATCCGTTCAACAGAACCAAAAGAGAGAAGAGAAACGGGGTCGGTGCATGCCACCACAGACTCCTGAGCTGTGGGTGCAAACGTATTTTGCAGATCATCCCATGCTTATGTTTTGCAGATGATAATGGGTGTGTGAAGACTTCTGGTAAAATCTTCCACCAACTATTTTTCTTTAAAGTGAGATGGCTTACAACCGATGTCCCTTTGGTCTCCAGAGCTGGTGCCACCAAGGTACTGTAGCTCAGCCCTGCCTCTGAGGTCAGGCTGCCTTACAGCAGGGAGCCAGCTTATGGAGACCTCCAGGAATAATATAAACATCATGCATTATAAAAGCATATTGGCAGTGTAACTTCTTCCAGAATAAACTCTTCTGTGCAGGGTCTTACGGGTGGTCTAGCTCAGCTCTAAAAGCAAACACCAGGAATGTGCATGGTTCAGAAACCTCCCCCTTCCTGTCCTCCTGGATTTTTAAGAATGCAAAACCTGCCAGACTTGCTGTTATGGTGGGAGATAAAGAAAAGTCATGGACTGTAGCTAGAGTCTCTTTTTTATGGAAATCAGATTTTTGGACCACTAGGGTGAGAGCTGAGCAGCTGACAGAGTACTGCTAAAGCACTCAAAGGTACGTAAGAAATTTAATTAACTGGCAGCACCATTTCTTTCCTGATGAAAACAAGTTTTACAGTGCAGCAACTGGTTTGAGCATAGCCTTGGGAGCCACAAGGTGCTCCGGCTGCTTTGCATGCACCCTCGCAGGTACAGCAAGCCCCATAACGAGGTTTTCCTGGCATTTCACTCAACCTCTCTCATTCCTTTGAGGAGAAACAGCTCCTCAATATGATCAGCCCTCCCTGGTATTTCACAGGCATCATCACTGCATTGCACACCCCTCTCTGATCCCCAGGGCATGCTATTAGCTACCTGCAGGTAGAAACAGAGAGAAACCAATAAAGACAGTGCTTAGGGAAATGAAAATAGACACCTCCTTGGAATATTAGTTGTGTGTCAAACATGAACTCTGTGCAAACCTGAGAAAAGCAGAGATGCTCTGGGGGAATGGGCGCGGGGCTGGGCTGGGAAAAGACCCATGGAAGAGCAGCTTTGGTGAGTTTCTGCAGTACAGAGAGCTCTTATCCCAGCCCAAGACGCTCTGGAAATGCAACATGGGCTCAAGGCCCCTTCCAGAATAAATGGCCTCTAACTTTAGACTCTGCACTGTCAATATTGTCCTGCAGCGAAGGAGGATCCTCTTAACCGTTTCTTCCCACAAGCCACTCAGCCCCAACTCTTCACCATGACCACCAATGCATGCTACGTACCTCTGGGGGCACCTGCAAGGAGAAAAGGAGAGAGTTATTTGCTTGTTGAATGGCAGCTCCAGGGCTATTTCTTTTCACTGCTGGTTAGCGGGTACATCCACTCTCTTGAAAAAGAAAAAAACCAAAACCGAAAACCAAAGAGTCAGTTGAAGGGGGACGGTGAGCGCTGAGCCCCCATCACCCAACACTGACTGCTGGCTTAGGTCCCGGCTCCATCCCGGAGGCAGTTGGGGCTCACCCCGAGCAGCACAGGCACAGCCTGGCACAGACACAGCCAGGCTGGTTGTGGTTTCCTGCTCATCCTCTGCCCTGTGGCCCACCGCGGTATTTTTTGTAGACTCAGTTTCTCTACTGTTTCTTTCCACCTTCTCTTTTGCCCTCCTACCCCTCTGGCCTCTCCCACCAGTGGGAGAGGACGCAGGGGCTGAGCAAGACAATAATGCAGTTTTGTTTTCTTATGGGTTCAGGGGACCTAACTTTGCTTTAAACCTTATTTGCCTATGGGGGCCAGATTCTCTGACAAGCTTTTCCAAAGCTGGAATATTGAGAAAGCAAGCAGTTGCACATACTTGCTTATGGTTATGGCACGACCTGCAGGCAAGACCATTACTCCTACTTTCACTGCCAGTTAACCATCACTGCTTTCCAGCTCTGAACAAAATGTCTTGCTTAAGAAGTTACCATAGATATGTCTCTGACCCTTTATTCAGCAGAATAACTTTTCCAGGTGTTTTGGCTGGTTCTGCTGCTGGGTTCACACTCCCCAAACTAGTGCAGGTGTCCCTACCACGGCTGCTCCCATTCTGCTGCTTTGCACCACAGCCTGACGAGCGAAGGTCAGACTGGATTTCTGCACTTTTATATTATTTTAAAGTACTTTTTCTGCTCCTCCATCTAGAAACACAGAATACTATAGGTAGGAAGGGTCCGTAGGTCATCTGGTCCAACCCCCTACTCAAAGCAAGGCCAATATCAAACATCGCCTAGGACCTTGTCCAGCCTAGGTCTGAATATCTCCAGGAACGCAGATTCCATCATCTCTCTGTGTACCTGCCCCTGTGCCTCACCACTGTTTTTGTGGAGGATAATTTTCTAAACTTCTAAGTGGAATTTGCCTTGCTGCAGCTGGTGTCCGACTCAAGCCGGCTGAGTTTTGATAGAAAGCCCAGTCTGGGAACTGCACTACCCCATTTACAGGGTGCATGAATTTTCCCTTTTCCTCCCATGTGCCTGTACTGCCTTACTTGCCTCATAAATCGCAAAGCCGATGGTGTGCATGTCCTCTCCCATCTTCCTCTGCCTCCGTCGGTGCTTCTGAATCAGGCCAATGAGGAAAGTGCAGCCCCTCTCAGGATCATCAGGATCCTCATCTTCTTCCTCCAGCTTGATTAAATACTGTGGATTCGTCCAGAAAGTGTCTGGGAATTGGATTTATGCAAACTGCTCAGAGGCTTCTTTGACAGCAGCCACGCTGATACATACATGTCAGCTAGGAAAGATGTGGCTCTGACTTCCAAAATCAGCTGTGAGAAGGAAAAACTAACACTCCCTCCCCTCAGCCTTTACAACTACAGCTAGACCCTCATCATGGAGCCATGTTTCCCAAACACCTGCACTTTTTGGATACCAGTCCTGGATATCCCAGGTATATCCTCTCCTCTATAAGCCACCCCAAACCACCTCCCAGAAGAAGCTCCCAGAGAAAGTACAAGTGCTCAAATAAAGTGTTTCTCTTACTTGGGTAATTCCTGCAGCCCCCTGCAGTGGCTCCTCGCCTCCAGTTCCCATCCAGCTTCAGCAGGCTCCACTTCTTGTACCTGTCACTTGCCAGCGTGTCTGGAGTCAGGTTGCAGATCTCCAGGCGGGAGTAATGTCTCAAGAAGTCATTGAACGCCATCCTGTGGGAGGCAATGCCACAGACAACATCTCCTTAGAATGGACAGGGTTTCCATACAACCACCTTGTCTATCCTCCCTCTCTCACGACGCAATTTAGCACTAGGTTTTGGATTAATTTGCTCACTCATCTTGGAGAGGTTATTTTGCGTGAAAAAAGCAGAGGGGAAGACATTCCCTTCAGCCTGAATGGAAACCCAGTGGCACTTACCAAAACTCCCCATCTTCATGCCTCCTGGTCAGCCGCTCACGCACCTCAGGGTCAACGCCACTCCAGTTTGGGCAGCTGAAAGACAATCCCACATCAACTACAGGGTATGGTAAAGGTTAAACACCTAATGTAGCTGTTCTGGCACAATGATCTCACTTTCTTACAGCTCCACGTAATTGCAATACTCCCCAATATCTAGCTGATAGCAGCTCCAGGGCTCTCAAACCATAGCGGAATTAAAATACAGGGACCTGGGGTATTCGATACCCCACTTCTTAAATATCCACAGTAAGAATCAGAAACAGAGTTTTATTTGCAGAAACTGCTAATGCCTTGACTGAGACAGAGCTTTATTTTAGAAAAAGCAAGACCCACAGAAGCAAGTAAACTCCAGCTTTCGTTGCTAACAACAGAAACAGATCTTTTAAAGCCGTTTCAGAAAGAAAGTTTTCAGAAGCTCACCACTGAACCTGGGCTGTTGAAGAAGCAGAAACTCCGGAGAGGCTTGTAGGAACCACCAACCAAACCACTGCACCTTACACAAAGGCAGGTGGTTTGTATGAAGGGCACCGCGTGCTGCGATGCTTGCGTGAGAGATGACAGTGGTGGGAGGCTTCTTTTAAACAGCTCAGAGCGAACATCACATCCAGATGTGACTTAGAGAGGAACTTGAGGTAGGGAGAAGACAGGCAACAGCAGAAACATGATCAAACCCCTGCAGTAAAAGCCTGCGGGCAACATGCAAGCCATCAACTCACTTGTCGTTCCACTTTCCAGTCCACTCCACTTCCCCCCAGGGATTTCGGATTCTGATCAACTTCTGCACCGTTCCTCGGAAGTTCACCTGATGGGATCAGAAGTGTATGAAGAGCTACCCAGGGACTTAGCACTGTGCGCCCTTCCACCTGTTCTATGGGAATTAAAGGACATGGCAGAGCACATCATCTGGTCCAAAAGACATGAAGTCAAACTGATTTTGAATGAGCTCCACGCACCCAAGCTTGTCCAGAGAAGGCTTTTTGTGCAGTCAAAGCTCACGATAACCAAAATGTCTGTTTTGTGCCACTAAAAAAGTGATTCTGATAGGATTTCAAGCAAAGGGAACGTAAAGCTGCTGCAGGACTGCCAAAAAGCAGGTACAAGGGGATATTTCTCTAAAGCTGCCATCTATGTTTAAACTGCCCTTTCACATTCAAATGCCTTTCTCCCCTCCCTACGTATATATTCTGAACTGCAGCTATTACAAGAGATGGGATACTCAGCCTGGCTGCAACCCCTTTGACCACACGAACGCCCTGGGGCGCAGCGGCGTCAGCCCTGCCACACAGCACTGCCCTGAGCCCCCGGCTTGTTATCTGCTGATCTCTTCATGCACAGAGTCCAGGCCAAGCAAAGCTGTACCAGTTTCAATGGGAACACCCAGTATTTATGGGGAACACACGGCACTAATTTGAGGAAGGAGCTGGCACACCTCTAGAGCCCGAAGCCAAGAAAACTGCACAGAGCATTGGCAATGCAGGGTCCAGAAATGACACTCCACTGCCGAAGATGAACTATCTTTACAAAGCCTGCACATTTTTCCAAAGGAAAAGCCTGACTAAATCCCGCCTGCTTGTGAATTAAGGTCAAACTCCCTCTTTGCTGCTTTTGCTGTGAGAGGAGGACCAAATGCAAGCACATAAACCTGCCTGTTAGCAGCATCCACCTTGGCGCAGCATCTCAGCAGCTCCCTACACCTCGCTCTGAAGTTTCAGAAATTGTTTCAGAAACAATTACCAGTGAAGTGACCGAAAGTCCATTACACACCTGAAAGGACGCCACAATCTGCCTCTTTTGTTTTCACTCACCTTACCTTTGCCAGTCACCTGCTCTTGGACAGACACCTTGCGTTTGAACACTGCGCCCAGCCTAAAGGCGCTGTTTGGCAGGCATTTAATGGACAATAATTTTTTTTTTTTTTTTTTTTTTTTTTTTTTGCTTGGTACACATCTCTAGCGCATCTTGCTGTGCATTTAAGGTACAGTGCTGCCTGTTATATAGAAATGTGTTGAGGGGCCTGGTCACCAGCAGAGGGTAGAGTGCCCTCTGCACAGGGCTTCTTGCCACCCCACTCACTGGGAAATAGCAGTGCTTATGGAAAAAACAGGTTGTTGGGTTTTTTTTTGGTCAAAACACCAAGAAGTCAAGTTTGTGTTTACCCAAAACTCAGCAACTAATTCAGTATCTCTTCAGAAAGGACTCAAAACCTGATTTGGCAGAACAGGTGAGACTGGAGAATCCGTCAATGATGAAGACGAATTTGCACCAGGCCACGCACAAAGCTCGCTGCGTTTTGCCACTTTGGGGCAGCACACCTACCTCCTCTGCCCCGGTGACCGAGTACGCGTGTCCCTTCACCAGCTTCTGGGAAGTGACCGCCTCCGTCTCCGCCGCACTGGTGATCTGGAAGAGCAAAGAAGCTTGGTGAGCACGGCTTCCCCGGTGGCAGGGGACCCGATGGAGCAAAACCTCCCCTTCTAAAGGAGCTTTAGTCTTGTCAGGAGGCTGCAGGGGTGGTTTAGCGGCTGCACAGGGGCAATGAGAGGGTCCTGTGTGACAGAGCGGGGAGAGGGGATGGCAGCACGTGTGGTGGCGCTGGAGCCCCTTGGGCCCCATGTTTGTGGGATGCACACCAGAATCCCTGCACCACGGCAAAGCTCCATCCAGGCTCAAAATCGCTTGATGCAGTGCACGCCCTCCCGTGCATCTCCAAACGCTGTGCAAAGGGAGTACACACCATGAACTCCATGTTCTCAAGGGACCAGGAAGAACGCAGAGGACAACCAGCTTGAGGCTTCCCAGGGGTCACCAGGGATCACGCCCAGGTCCAGCAAGCCCCAGTGCTTTGCTTCGAGGTCAAAACACCCCCTTCAGCTCCACAGCGGGGTGGGAGGTTCCCCCTCCTTTCCCCAGCACCACCACCCTAGGACATGCCGTGCAGGGGAGCAAGGGCTGCACTCTGGATGCCATTCATACCTGAAGGTGTATCACCCTCTCACTTTTTCGTGGCCACTGCAATACTCAGGCAGTCTAGCCTGTAAGTGCTGCAGAGAAAAACCACTTCTTGCTAGAAAGCAACCACTCGACATCTTGTTCTAAAGATCCTTAAGCCTCTATGAAACATACGTTTGTCATTGCCTTCCCACCACTTCAGAAAATGCGTGATCTTTAAACAAGCATATTTGAAGCTTAAA
>NW_009258284.1:362623-371088 GCF_000687185.1 Egretta garzetta
AGGGTTCCTGCTTGCGTTTCATGCCCTGCTACTGCCTGCAGTGCCCTCTCCATGTAATGCTTCACCTCTGTGTCCCTGTTTCTCTGACAGAAGAGAAGAAAGGATTTTACAGGATTTTTCAAAGGCTATGCTCACTGATAACTAGTTTATAACACAGAAAGTGTCAGCACTTACCAACAAAGGAATATATTTACTTCCCCCCACCCCTGACAAGATTTATATCATGCTGGGGCAAAAATCCAGATGTTGGATCCTTATCTAAATGCAAATGAGTACAACTGACCTCGAAAGTCCTGCGAAGTTAACATTAACCAAGTACTTTTCCTGTTGTGAAGCGTCCCTCTCCTGTGACTCTGATTTAACTTAAAAAACGGGAGGAAACACTTGAGTTTATATTACGAACGGGATCCTTGTAAACAGTTTACCTCCCTTTAGACATAACTAAGATGTAATCTCTTTTGGGAGCAAGGTGACTATCACAATAACCATACTTAGACTCATTTAAATGAGGCTAAAAGCAATACTGAATCCTTGCACACAGGGCCAAAGCTCCTCTTTTCCTTCACGTGCAGGTTCAGCTTTTGGTGACGTGTTTTCCAATAAAGCCTTTTAAAGGTCTGGCAACAGCCTGAGCCTCCCTGCTTCAAGAACAGAGCCCAGATTTTTGGGGACTTTCTGGTCCGATTCATGAGACAAACAGGCTATGGCAAGGATGGAGGTTGCCACCTCTGAGCATCTGACAGCAGAAGCCATTAGCAGCATCTTTCTGTCCAAACCCACTCAGCTGGCACCAACCCACTGCCCAGCTAAGGGCTTTCTTAAGAACAAAGATGTAGATCAGTTCTCTGTATGATTTGTTACCATGAACCTATGAAACAGCAAAAGCTCTAGGTCTCGAATTAAACAAGGGAGGCAATGAGCTTTCACATGTGAACTAATGAAGTCTACCTTCCAACCTGCTCTCAGACATAACCCCCAAAGAAGAGCAAATGCCTGTGTCACTCTTGGGTCAAATTCTCCAGGCACAAAGTAGAGCAGAGAACAGTCGGCAGAGGGGACCAACATCCTTCGTGGACCTCCTGCGGATGGAGGACAGGTCCATCCCCAGCTGCCTGCAGGCACAGCGGGAGTCAAGTGTCCAGCAATAAGCCCTCTAACTCACATCAATGGAGCAGCCAAGGAGAGAGCCTTTCTGAAGTGCCTTCTGGATGATTTTGAAGAGGTTGGGTGGTGCCTTCTGCAGCTCATACCATTCTGCAATTCCACCGGTGAAATCCTCAAAGCCTTCAGTGGTGGTGCCACCAGAGAGAGCCTCGTACGAGCCGTTCAGCCTGCACAAGAGGACACAACCATCAGGTTCCCTATTCTCCTTTTTCTCCTGGAGACAGGCACTGAGTTGTGCCAACTGCCATAGCATTTCTGCTTTCAACAGCACCACAGCAGCTACAAACACACACCCCATTCAGCTTTGCTTCTTACACCTCTGTACTTAGAAAGCCCAGCATGAAATCTAATATGATGATGTACTGGTTGCAGGTTCAGTCATAGCAATGACAAAATTCATGGGCACTATTTGAAGGAAAAAAAAAAAAAATCAAGACCCAACAATTTGCCTCTCTAGTTCCACAGAATATTTCAATTCCTTTAACAATTACCAGTCTAATTTTCAGCTGAGTACACGGAATGGAGCTTCCCAGACCCCAGTGACAGGAGACAGCACTTTGGAACAACCTTGCCATGAGATGCAAAGGCTATTTTTCTTGGCTAGCAGCAAAGCCAGTACTTTCGGCTACTTGTCTTAAGCATCTGCTGGCAAAGCTTTACTAAAGCAGCCACTGTGGGATACCCTAGAAGTTGTAAACACTAATAATTAGGCGGACATTTTAAGTGTGTAGTATCTATGCAGTTGAGGCTACTATGTGGAAGGAGAGGCACGAGGAGATTTGAGTGGGGTAAAAGCAGTCTTTCTTGCTCTCGCAGGGCTGCCCTGGCCTTGACTCACTTGGCATAGGCCTTCTCCAGCAGTGCGCTCCAGAACTCACTGCCCTCTGCCGAGTGCACGAAGAGCAGCTCCCCATTCTTGGTGGGCAGCCTGTCGTCCACCACGACGTCCACCCACTCCCCGTACTGCCAGAACTGGAAAGAAAGCACAAACACCTCATCACTGCCCCACGCTGTGTGATCAAGGCACCAGAACATTTATCTGCCAACACTGATTTCCTAGAGGAAAAGCAATCCTCCTTGCAGCCAGGGATGTACAGGTATGCACATCCTCAGCTGGATCTGCTGATGGAGGAAGGGCCACAAACACAGCCCCTGCTCCCAGCTCTTTGGTTAGAGGTCTTCTTCCCTCCACCACCATCACCCTTCTTGGACGTCTCTGTTTTACTGCCTGTCTCTTTGACATCCCTCAAAGTGTTCCAGGAAACACCACACACGTAGACATAGCCAGCCACACCAGCCCCTGGCCAGCAGCACTGGGGTGAAAGGCTGTGTTCCATCTACCTGGAAGTGGAAAATTCCTGCATATTTATCCTGGAAGCTCTGGTCTTTGGGAACAACACGGGCCAGAATTTCTTCATTCAGGGTGAGAGAGGCAATAGCAGCCAAGAGCCAACAGTCCCCTGTTAAAAAAAAAAAGTTCATTATTGAAACTTTGTTCTTTAGTTTTTATACTGCACAGGGGTTGTGCATTATAACCAATAACCACCTCAGCTGTGATGAGATAGTCCCTCCCATCACCTTACCTCTAAGGCAGATCAAATGCATGTACAGAAATACACGCCACTGCCAGGCAAGTGTTGCGTTTCCTCAAGCCCAAAGTAATAAAAAAAAGAGTAAAAGCAGGCTTTTTACGATCTACCAGCACAGTTCTCACCCATGCTGGGCCTATTTGCAAGAAAACTTAATATCCAATTGAGTGTCTACAGGTTAGGAAGCAGCATGGGGAAAAGGCGAAGAGCAGGGCCTGTTGGGCACACACAAGTACTGAGGGGTGCAGTTTCTCCTCAAAAGGCCTGTGTTTTCTCAAGTACAGGCTGCTTTCCTTTCCCTCCTCCTTGTTTAGTAAGTGCCTGTTGACTTGCCATCCAGAGGTCTACTCTACAGATGAGCTCCCTTTCAGGTCTCTGGCCATCCTCCTACCAAACAGGAGCTCCTTTCACCTTGTACATCTCTGGAGGCCCTTGCTAGGGGCCTCTCTGTTTAGTCCCGCATCTCATCTCTGGTGCTGGTCACCAGAGAGTCAGGAAAGGTCTGAAGGCAAGCACTGTTCCCCAGTCCCACACACCTCTCCACCCTTCCTGGGACGGAGCCAAAATACACCGAGCCTGCACGCTGGAGTCCCAGGGTCCAGGCTATCTGGATGGTATTTTTCCAAACCATCTCCTACCAAGCAGAGGAAGGAGGACACCACAACTACATAAACATTACCTTTTTTTTTTGTAATTATTTTCAGAAACCAGTGTTACTTTTAACAGAGTGGTTTATTCTCCTGTGACAGATTATGAATCAGAGAGGATGCTCCCCTCCCTCCTCTGCGACAGCACATCCATCTCACCCTGCAAAATGGCGACTCTTCCTACAGCTCCTTTGCCCAGACCCCCTTCCCTGGGAGCTGCGCACCCTCTGGTGCCATGGTGCGTTCAGAGGTGCTGCCAAGCACAGCAAATGTGCTTGCTGGTAAAAGGATGGGGGTCAGAAGATACTAAGAGACATTTTTAGATGGGCTAGTCTACAATTTGCAGTAGGATCCTCTGGCCTCCAGCCATGGGAGGGCTTTAGCAGTCACCCTTCACAGCAATTCTCCTTACAGAGGAGGACACTAAAGGGCTCTGCAAACAAACCCTTTGGTCAAAAGGCAACAACAGGACTTCAGCTTCTGTGCTTAGATCTGTGCTCTCCCATACACAGCCTGCCCACACAAAGTTACTTTTGTGGGTTTTTTTCCTGAAGTTTTTTTTGACCAAAGGAGTCTTCAGACAAACCTGGCAACATGGTAAGCACTTTGAAGAGGCTGCCCAGAGATCCATTCTTACTGAGGATCCCTGTATTTATTAAATATCCAAAACAGGTAGTTTCTGAACAAGAGTTGAGGTTCTTCAAGTCTAGAGAACAGCACTGGCACTCTGACGGGAGTTCTTGTGGGGTAAGGCTGTCTCCACTCCTTCCTCCTTAAATCTTTTTCTCCCGCTGGTACTCATCACAAAGCAAGTTAATTCATTAACCCAGACAGAAAAAGTCTTGCTGTTGTCTTAGGGAGTTAAAGGAGGTTACAGCTTGTGACAGAGCTCTTCTGGGTCAAGAGGGCAGTGGGTTATTAAGTATTGGCAAGTAGAAATATCAAATGTCAGAGACATTGTGGGAGAAGGGGCTAGATGTAAATATACAAGTGCACTGGACCAACACACACCACAGGAAAGCTGAGCACTCTCCATCAACACCCCACCACAGCACATAGCAGATAACCCTTGGCCTCCCCCACAAATACTCTTCTTCTAGCACCCAGGAGTGACTCATTCATAGGTGGTTTAAAGATCAAGAAAATCCTAAAAGAAGGTGAAGAGTGGGGATCTCCATTCTCCCTGCTGTGCCACCGTCCCTCCAGCAGGAACAGCCACACCTGGGAAAAGTTGGCAAGCTTTAGTAAGACTTTTAATTTCTAATAAATAGGCAATCTCAAAGCATCCTGGACATTAGGAACAGGCATGAAACAAATCCCAAATATACAAATTGCTAGGTTAACCAGCCTGATCTCAGCACGAAGGCCAAATAACTGATAACCTGCAGCAGAACAACCCTGGCACACATCCCAGGCTCTGCAAGGCTTTTACACACACACACACCTTGGAGGTGAAGCGTGTCTCTGGCATCTTAGATCTACACTAGCTGGACTAAAGCCACCACAGGTATCCTTACCTAGACTGCTAGGATGCCTTCATGTGGTTAGGCAGATAGGTGCTTTTATTCAGACTAAATTAGCTAAACCCAGAAAGAGAGCAACTCAGCCTGCTTGGCACTGTTGCGCTAGTCCCAAGGCACAGCGGAGTAAACCCACGCAGCTCCTGGCCTCCACAGCAGAGATGCAGGCAGAGCTGAAGGCACTTTGTGCACGCTCTGTCGGGTGGGTGGAAACAGCCAGAGGCACGTCCTGTGCCCCTTGTTCGCCATCAGCTGTGGAGGTGGTTTCCCTCTCAATTGCTCAACCTGCAGCATAATCCAGAGTTGACGTTGCACAGCCTTGCTCAACCAGGCAAACAGGACCGCTCCAAGAGACACCCAGAGCATCTGACGGTGTTACTACCCTCAGAAAAACTGTGCTGGTTTAAAGTAGCAGCAAGTCTGGCTCAGAGGGCAGCTGTCCCACCACTCTTCCAAAGGAATATTAGCATTTCTATTCCACAAACAAAGCAGGCAGAGAACAGCACAGAAAGAATAAGTGAACAACTCAACATGACCACAGTAGCTCAGGAAGCCTCGGTCATGAAGCTGGCATCTAGGTTAAAAGCATATACCCTTTAATGCTGTACTACACCTCTGAGTCAAGTTTCCTCTGTCGACAAGAAGCACTGAAGTTCATGGAGGAAGAATTTCCCCCCAGAGGACTCCTAAGCAGAATTTACAAAGAATTTCCTTTACTTTCTAGCTGTCCCATCAAGGCAGACATGAAGAGAAAGAAACAGCAGACATTGTTGTAAAACTTCTCTGTTGAACTTCATATTGGTTTCTAAGGAGAATATGGAGTCAGACAAACAGATCTTAATTGGGACAACTCTGGGCAAGGTCTTCTTGAGGTTAAAAGGCAGACGCAGTGTATATGGCAGACACACCACCCTTTGGTTTCTGCATTTAAAAGTGCTCCACAGTCAGGATATCATCTCTCTCTTTCTGAACAGTCATCGCTAAAAGTAGACCTGATAATTCAAAGCCTGGATGAGAACAAATCTTGTGATAATACCTCGAGTTTTACCCTGCAAGAAGTAAGCCTGAGCAGGGCCTTTACCAAATAGTCTTATCTATAAGAACTGATACTTTTGTAAAGCTCTTGACAGTGCCTTTCCTCTGATAGAGAAGGGACATCCAAGGGGAGGCTAACAGACAGGTTAGTCACATGAAGAACTTGAAGGGCATGTTAGCAAGGCTAGGTTAATCACATAGAATTTGTAAATGCGCAATACGATAGGCAGAACAAGGTTATCAGAAAAGGGAATACTATCAGACTGTGACTCTATATTAACAAGAAATACTATTTTTTCCCTGTCATTATTTTTAAACACTCATAGCTATAGGTTAACAACTACATCAATGGCTGAACATATTTATATTAATAACATGGGAGGCCAGGAGGTTTCTTGGTTAGAAGCACGAGGCTGTGGCCATTCACTTACAGTACAGTGGCTGCCAGCATGGAAAAACCAAGTAACTCATTTTCTAAATTCATCCCACCCAATTCATTATTTTTCCCGCATTTTTATTTAAGGAGAAGACACCTGTGTCTAATCAGCAGATGAGAGATACTGTGCTGTGTATGCCCCAGTGTTGTGATACCATGGTGACATCCCCTCCAAAAAAGGCGGTTAAGGGAGAATAGATTTCCTCTCTGCAGAGGCTTTGGTTCCTGCCCTCCGCTGGAATGAGTCACCACATCCTATGCGCTGCCGTTCTTAGTCAAATACCATCATTGACTTCGGATGCAATACTGCAAAACTAACTCCAAATACTCGCCTTTAAAAGTTTCTTCTAAAAAGCAACAAAACCAGAACAAAGGATCATCCAAAGCTCAAGGGGCAGAACTTTGGTGTCTGGAGAACCTAATGAACTGCTGCCCTGGTGAGGGGACAACCTTTGCTGAGCTGATGATCAGCTGTGCCTTTTATGCATTGCAGCGTCGTACAGTCCAGGTCAAAAACAGTGAAACAAATTTATGGGCTGCATCTGGCCCACAAACCAAAAACTCCTGGGCTAAAAGGAACACCTGTATCACTGCTCGTTAGCGGACTCGTTTGGTTACACATCCCCTGCTGAGAAGCCTGCTGCAGCACTGATGGGTGCATGGCTTCCGATGCCTCTCCATCCCTGCATTACCCCAAGATGTTCTCAATGGCTTAGCAACAGCAATGAAACTCCACCCGGGGATGGGTCTGCTGTTTTGTGATTAAGCCTTTTGGGTGATAAATAGATGACAAAATCTTCCTACAGGAAAAAAAAAGCAACATCATAAAAAGTACGTGTTTCCAAGAGCACCTGACACCTTCCAGTGCAATCTCTGTGATATCCCAAGATGTGATGGGACATCAGCATCAGGACACAAAGTTCAAGTAAATGGAAGCTTAAGCAAATGTATCGATACAAATGCTGGTGTCAGATGAGGCAGTGGCAAAAAAAAAAAAAGAAAAAGCATTTGTACAGCACATCTGCTAGCCTTGTTGCGTGAAAAAGCAGAGATTCAATACAGGCTCTTAGTAACTCAATGGCTATACAGAGAAAAGACCAATAGCATCTAATTTTTGGTCAACCACTGAACTGTCACACAATACCAAAATCCTGCCCAGATTCATAAGAAGATAGTGGGGCAAGTCATAGCAGTACTTAGTCATGGTCAAAACAGTAATATAAACAAGAACCTTAACAACCTCCCATTCAAATACTGTGTCAGGAAATAAAATAACACAAGCTTTGAATCAGTTCATATCCTTTGGTGGTACCATATAACCTCATGAGAACATCTGACCGGTCCAAAGACCATAAAGACAACAAATGCTTTCACCAATCTAAAACAAGGTTTGGCATTAGCAACAGCAACTCCGCAACTTGAAAACTAAATTACAAATCTTTCAGTACAGCGTTCTTGCTGCCACAACACCTGGATACAAAAGCTGGAAGCCTGCAGAAGGCAGAAAGCAACTAGCATGCCTTCAGACATGAGCATCTCTGCAAAATGCCAGCTGTTGAAACAGCATGACAATAAACTGTCATTTCACGTTGAACTACTCCTTAGCCGTGAAGTTTCACAATTAAAAAAAATAAAAAAAGGACACATGTCCGGCACGTGTGTTAAGCCCTGGGACATACTTTATGCCAAAGCAGTTGTGGGGGGAGGCATGATACCGAGCAGAGAGAGAACTCACGAGGGAAGCTGGTGACATGCCAAGGACTTCATGGATGACACAACGGAGCCTAATCCATGCCATGGATTATATTGGGGCACAAGGAGAACCAAATTCACAATCTAAGTATTTTTTATTGTCAGGGCTTTTTACAGAAATTGTATCTAGTTGTTAAAGCACCAACCTGAATAACTTCTGAAAAAAACTTAAGCACAAAACATGTGAAATAAGCTTCCCTATCTGTTATATTTTCAGACGTGAAACCACAAATAGCAGCAGCGAGACTAGAAATGAAGAAGGCACAACGTGGCTCGTATTGTGCTGACAAAAACAAAATAAACAGAACTTCATTCCTTTGCC
>NW_009258284.1:371131-372574 GCF_000687185.1 Egretta garzetta
CCCTACACTGAGAGCTTTCCCTCAACCACGCAGTTGTTACCAGTCTAATCTAAACCCCTCTCCCTACAGTTATGGAATAAAATAGGAGCCTGACTACTTTCATTTCAGCTTATTTCCTCTTGCAACGCCACGGCTGTCCTCTCTGCCAGCCTCCACGCTGCCTTCTGGGAGGAGAGGCATGGAGGCAGTTGCCTAAAACCCCACCTGGAGGGCAAAGCAGGAGAGAGGCTTCAAGACCCGTGATGGCTGTGCATGCACAGCCAGGACAAGCCACCCACTCCCCACTGTCCCCTGGGGCTTCCCCACAGTTCTTGGGGCTCCTGCAGAGTGGCTGACCAGGGGCTGTCATTGCACAAATTGAGTGGCAGCCACAGCAAAAGCAGAGGGCTCACAGGCTGGCCCATCCTTCCTGAAATACCCCGGTGGTGTTTTCCTTGAGAGCTGGCAAGCAGCTGGGAGTCCCTCCATAGAATTTGTTTCCTCCATACCGTATCCTTCCAGGTTTCAGGGGGTCCCTCCTGCTCAGCAGCACCCTCTCCCTCTGGGGAAAAAACCCCACCCCGCTATGCACTCAACTGCTCTTCTAAGCAGACTGTTAAAAGGCAGAAATTAATCAAGCTAATTGGTACATGGATGCGGACATGAAAGGAACCGGCAGAGATCAGAAAAGCCATCAGGAAACCAGTCTGTGTCACCCCTATGTGGTGCACACAGCAAGGCTGCGCTCAGAGGCCAAACACACACGGTCCCTACCCACAGCTGCCAAGGAGAGGCAAGAAAGATCTAATCTGATATGAAGGGAGGTGGTAGGAGGCAAAAGGATGTATTTGCAGAGTGAGTTACAGCCTTGTATAAACTCTGGTGTCCCGGGGCAGCACCCGCATGGAAAACTCAGCTTTCTGCCTCCATCTTACCTAACGCCCCTTGGCAGATGTCTGTGCGGGTGGCTCCACCGGTTATGAACTGGGGGCTGGAACACAGCTCCTGGGAACAAAACAAGCCTTGCGTTACGTATATCTATATCCGCAGGTAAGGGAGGGAACAAGGCCCCACTTGGAGCAGATTTAAACAAGCGAGTGGCGGGGCGGCAGCAGATGAACACCACAGAGATGGAGCGGGGCAGGAACAAGCGTAGGTACCAGACACGCTAAGCACGGTGAGAACGGGAGCTGGTGACCAAAGCTTATGGGCAGCCATCTCACTTCACGGTATGTGCCAGAGGGTCCGCAGGGTGTTCACACACGTGCACGCCCCGCTGCGCTATTACCTCCCCGCCACTGACTACGTCGGGGTCTTTCAGAAACGCCTAGGCACCCCGGAGTCTATCTGATCCAGTGGCTCCCGTGGCCAGACAGGGCTGCTTCGGTGGCCAGCGGCGCAGGCCGAGCGAGGGCTGATAAAAGCGACCTCCGCAATGCCGTCAGCTCATCTCTGCGAGGGGGA
>NW_009258284.1:373226-412406 GCF_000687185.1 Egretta garzetta
AGCCACGGATGAAGAAACTCCCCCCGCACACACCCCCACACCCCCCCCGGTTCCCCGTGCACCCGAAAGGAATTGCATCTCCATCGCGGCCAGCACCTCACCGGCTCCGCACCCGAGCCAGCCGCGGCTCGCCTACTGCCACGTGCATTCAGCATTTAAAGAAAACCCAATCGTTTCCTGGGGAAACCCCAGAATTATCCACATCCAAATCTAGAAGCTTAGAAAAAAGTCAAAGGAAAGGGATAGTATGGCTCAAAACCTACTACGGTACATACGTGCCCTGTACTGTCACCCTGTGACAACTCTGCTGCACACAGCGGAAATCATTTACAGCTGGATTTGCTGGTGGTAACCAAAGCATGTACTACTGTCACCACTGGCACAAATCCATCCAACCCCCCCATTTAGCCCAAACCGCACGCAGCGAGTTCCCCCCAAATGCACACGTCTGCCATGTGGTGGGGGAAAAGGAGCGCCTCCGTTTCGGCTGCATGCTGCTGCCAAGAACAGCTGAAATGCTGCTGCTGGCACCCGCGTCGTATGGCAACCCTCCAAGGCAGAATTCAAACCATTTGTTTCATATTTTAGGTCTGACTCAGGATGTGCTGGGTGCCAGGCAGCATTCCCCGGGGGGGCGGCGCAGAGGCCGATAGCCCTTAGTGCTGCACCCACCGCCCATGCTGGCTGCTCAGCTGCCTCGGAAGGAGAGGCACCGCCTTTTGTGTGTCATATCCCAAGCCCTGGAAGCACTAAACGGTTGTTTGGAGCCACCCTATCCGACCAGAATGAACATTATTCATTGCAAAATGTCTAAGAAACTGTAAAATACCCGGCTGTACCATTTGCTGAGACGTGGTGGGAAGTCTCCTGGAAAATTATAAATCAGAACTTTTTCTTCATTGCTGATAAATGGTGCCTCATTGTCCCTGGAGACGCTGTCCATTTGCTTCATGGCTTTGGACTTCAATCCCTTATGATTCCTCCGCTTATACTCAGCACAGGCCCTCCTTACAGTTACACAGGGAACCATTGCTATTGAATAGGAAAACAAGGTAAGCATTGCCCATTCAATTCACAGTATAGCAGAGGAGGCCCCCAAAAATCTTTTTGAAGTTAGATACTGGAGTGGTATGAGTCACACCAGCAAGCAACATCCATGTAGATCATGTCCTGATGGTGCCTGCGAGGTTGTCCAAACCTGGCCAGGCACAGCCCGACTTTGCTCTGCTTTAAAGGTGTCAGGTCTTCCTTGCAGGTCAGAGGGGCTCTCTTCATGAAGAGAAGAGCAGTATTCTTCTTCAGGCTGAATATTGAGGCACACAGGAAATCAGTCACACGCGGAGAACTGGAAGCAGATCAAAGAATGTTACGTGCTGTAGGTGCTCTCTGAACAGAGCCGGTACACGCTGCGTGCACTCAATTACCGGGACACCATTAGCCAAGGTCTCCAGCATGGCTGTGCCGCAGCTCTAGCCGGACACAGTATGACACCAGAGGATGGTTTTGCTCAACAGTTTCGATTCATTAAGCACTGCTGAATTATCTCGCAGGCAAGGCGGCCATCTGCTGAAACAGGAGACTAAGAGACAGCAGCACCTCACCACCTCAGAGTTTAACTAACAGCACACCGAGTCACATCCTAATGTGTCAGATCCAGGAGCTGTAGAGCTGCTCAAAAGGCATTTGGCTCCACACAGTGGTTCAGATCTGCACAGCTGCCACAGATCAGACTTCTCTGATTTTTCAAGAGTCATGGTAAAAGGAAAACAGTGTCAGCTTAAAGCAGTGGTTTTCACTGGCCCACAAAACTGGTTTTGGTTTGTGAACCCCTCTGGCCACTTCCCCGTAGATGATGCAGAAGTTTAAACTGGGTTGAAGTTTGTCATATAATCACTTTGCTTTTCTTAATCATCTCCCCTGCACCCCATAGATGATCTTCACAGACCATTCCAAGGCCTGCTGGCAGCATGCCAATAGCCTCCCCTTGGACAACGATCAAGAAGGTCGAGTGTGTACAAGCATGTTCCATGGCCATGCTGACATGTCAGAGTTACCAGGGTTTCCTTAGAGTCTCTGTGGTGGAATGGGGATCAACACAGGGCCAAATAGAAAGGGAGAGGGACAGAAGGGAGCAAAGCCAGAAGGAAATTGAGCTAGCAAGGATTCAAGTAGGCGGTGGGAGAGGTACCCGGGGCAACACAAACTATTGGGGTTGTACTGTCCCAGGTGGTTTGATGATAGACAAGGATATGTTGGTATAATACAGTGTTTCACTTATTACCTGGGAAGCCAGCCCTACCAGCAGCCATCTGAACAGCCTACCTACAAAGTCCTCTGCAGCCAGGTAAATCGACAAGCCAGCCGCCTCCAGACCCTCAGCAGAAGTGGATGTGAGTCCACTGTTGGAGGGAGGGAAGCTCTTCTGAGCACTACACGAGCCAGTCCCTTGATATACATACTCACGCAATATGCCTGTTTTCTTTAAAGAAAGGGGTGATTTCCACTTGACTATGAGACCAGCGTAATGCTCCTAGGTAAAATAGCAGCCCCAAGAATAACTGCCCACTAGTGTCCCCCTAAAACTAGGCAGCTTTGGAAAGAAATTTGCCTTTTTGTTAAGCTCCCTGTGCATTTGCAGCTCTTAAAAAAGTCACTAAGCCTCACATGTTGCAAGTAAAGTGGTTTTGGCTGTTGCTGCAGCAGCTCATGCTGGTTGCTGATAAGGAGCATCCAGGTGCCTCGCCCTGGAGCCCCTGGTAGGATGAGTTTCTCCTTCCCTATACCCACACTCAGCAGTTGTGAGCAGCTCAGTGCTGCTCTGCCTCGCAGCATCCCACCTCCGTTGTCTGCCCTCCCCTATACACAGATTTTGGGGGAAGAATGGGGAGCAACTGGCCAAGCACCCAGGAAGGGGGAAATGGGGCCATGCACCCACTGGTCTCCTGCTCTCCACCTCAGGATATGCTTTCTCCTCTCCAGGATGAGCGTGGCTTCCTGGAGGAGGAGGCTTGCAGCAGCAGTGGTAATGTTTCACAAGGAAGGGAATTGCTTTCCCCTCTGGAGCTGGGATCTGGAGAGGGACTGAGCTTTCCTCACCAGTGCAAGACTGGCTGCAGCCCGGGCCAACATGGTGAGAGATGGCAGAAAGACCCGAGTCACTCTGCAAAACACAGCCGCCCTTCCCGGCTCCTTACCGTGCTGAAAGGCCTTCCCTGGATCAGCATGGTTGTGCCATGGAGCTCCATGCCTGGGGTGCAGGCATTACTGCTGCAGCACATCATATTTGTCCTCCTCAGGCACCAACAATTTTCCATCTTTTCTAAAACAAATGAACAGGGTCACTGCTAATTTCAGTTGCATTTCCCTATAGGAAAGCCACTAGGCTGCAGCTTGTAGCAACACTCCCCCACCCCAAACATTTAGTGAAATATTGCATCCTCCAAAATAATAATCTTACAGACAAACATTTATGACCTTTCCCAGCGCACACTACTCTGCCTATTAATAGTCACTTCATTTTCACAGTGACAGGCTGGGCAGCAGCCCATACATCTAGAGTAGGAGAAGGCAAGCTCTCTAAATCAAGCTAATCCCTTTTCACGCTGTGGGGTCTACAATACGGCTAAGCAGCTTTAATTCTCATTAGCAAAGTGCTGCAGTACAGGAGAGCCATTTCATTTCCCTCTAATGCATGACAGCAAAAATGTATCTAGAACTTTAGGCAGTTGGCAGTAATTTTCTCCTGAAGATTTCCACACATACGGAACAGTTTTGATTCCATGGAATTTGCAGATTCTTCTTCGAAACCAAGATGATGCATTTTCCTGGTTTATTCTTTTCTTCCCCATTTCTCTCACCCCCTTGCTATCAACAAGAAAGGGAAAGAAGGTAAGGAAAACAGGAAGAGCCAGCCAAAAATACACAAATCCCAGAAGAAACAAAAATCAGAATAACTGTAATATTTCTTCTTCTGGTTGCTGTTTCCCTGGGAGTTATTGCCACTTCAGCAGCAGTTTTTGAGAGTTATGGAGAACCTGAAACTTTACCCCCCATCATATAACTGCCGGCAGTTGCCGTAGTCAACTATAATCATAATCTTTTCCTCTTTATATCCTCTAGATGGTGCTTGTGTATCACTTTCTACACAAAATCAATCATTCTGCCACTAATCAAGCTTGGGAAGGGATTTGAGTTGCTGTGCTACAGGTCGCCAGGAGCAGAGGTTTGTGGTGGACACGCTGGGTGGTTACATGGTCCAAGCCTCCAGCAGAGAAAATGGTTGTCCTCAGCCTCTTCCCAAACGGGAGATACAGGACAGCAAAAAGCTTATGGCACGTTTTAGTGGAATTTATGAAGATTAAAATCTAATTGTATTTCTTCTGGATTGCACCTTAACACGCTGATGAGGCACAAGGGCACACTCGTGTCCATATCACACAACATATCAAGTGTACATCAAAAAAAGTACATGGGAAACAAAAGATTCCTGATCAAAATGGCATTTCCCAAATGCCAGAGCACCATGATTTTTCATGAACAACGCTGCCAAAGCTTGCAGCTGACAGCAAAATGGGAGCGTGCCTCTGGGCTGCAGGAACAGGGGAAATTTCAGCATAAGAGGCTGGTGCAAGGAGGGAAAGAAACCAGGATTCTGCCTCACGAGCAGAGAAAGTGGGTGCCTCTGAATGGGTCTATTTGTCAGGAAAAAAAAATAGAAATCCATCCTGGAAAGAAAAACCCCTCCCCTCAACCCCTTATTATTACACTCTATTCTGATCAAGTACGCAGACACACCTGGAAGTACTGAAATGTAACAGAGCCCAAATTCTGGCCATCCTTCTCCTTTACTCAGTTTTAACTCAGATAACCAGTGTAGTAATTCCCTCAGCCCAGCCTTCTCAACCTGCGCCCACCTGGAACCGACCAAGTAATTTCGTTTCCTCTTTTGCATTCACGCTCTTCAAATATTTGCAGACAAGCAGCCCGGCTGGCCTCTGTTTGGACTCTTTATCTCAACAGGTTTCAGACCTTAAAAAATTCTCTCTCCCCTTCCCCACACCTCCTGTCTAAACTTCCCAAGGGGTAGTCATCAGACCTGCTCTCTGGCAAACAAAGTTTCTGTTTACCCATCTCTCAGCCGGCCACGCAGTGGGCTTTGCTGGGGAAACCTGGGCATTAAATAGGAAAACAGCAGAGAGCAGCTGTGCTCCATGGAAAAATTGCTCCTGCTTTAGTTCTTGAACCTACAGACATTTGCAGCCACCTGGCCCTGTGCCAGGACAAACCAGGTAGAAATGTGGAGGGTTTTAAGGTCTAAAAGGCTTATAAACATTTTCTAAGCAGGAAGCACCACCAGACGACTGTAAATATGATGGCTAACCTCTCACGAGCTGAGATAAGACCCTGTTTTTATAGACAGGGAAGATAAAGTGACTTTTGCCCAAGGTCACACTGGAGATGGGGAGCAGGGGTTACCAGCTTGCCTCCTATTTGGTGATATAATTTTCTACTTTTGTCCTGGACCACGCTCCTGGATTGTATCCTTGCCCTCTGCAGGTCATGTGGCCATCTCTGAGCTCTCTCAAGTTCACACCTTTTATTGCTTATTAATTAATTCATAAAAATCACACTGCTTTAAGAGAACCAAAGACAATTTTTTTTTTTTAAAAAAGAACGCTTATGCCAGAAGTGGGTTCAACTTCTCAAGATTTCCCTGGCTTTAAAAGTCACTGATATCTCCGTAGACAAGGAAGCAGTGGCAGTAGATATCCAGCACTGGGTTTTGTTGCTGCTTTACCCTCCAACAGTATAGAGCCCGATCTCAGAAGGAAAGGTGTTTTAAACCATCTTTGCCTGGATTTTTAAAGCACTGCTCCCCAAGCCTGACTTTCAGCACATTGAGTGCACACAATCACTTCCCACGCGTAAATAGGTGTGCCTGCAAAAACCCACTGGTTTCCCTTGCTCCTTGTTAAAACTGTATTTTAAAAAGGGGCAGGGAATTCACAAGCTTTTAAGCAAATAATGGGGGAGTAGCACACGGCAGCACCCGTGGCCCCCGCCAGCTCCCTGCCCGCGTCTCTCAGGTACATATTTGCACTTCGGGTGCCTCCTCCCTCCAGGGCTGTTGGAGCGTGTAGGGCAGCCCCCAGCTCCACCTGAGCCTGCTACCTGCCTATATCCACCTCCTCTTGCCCAGGAGGCGACCACAGAGCCGTGCCGCAGGCCGGGTGGGCAGGCATGTCCAGGGTCGCAGCGAGGCTGTGCCAAGAAAGAGCGGCCGCAGACGGGCTTGGATCCAACAGCAAAGCCATCAAGTATTTGAAGCAGGACTATGAAGCCCTGAAACAGCAGTGCCTGCAGGCTGGCACCCTGTTCAAGGATGAGGAGTTCCCAGCCTGTCCTTCTGCGCTGGGCTACCAGGACTTGGGACCTTACTCCTTCAAAACGCAGGGGATAATCTGGAAGCGCCCCACGGTAAGAGTGCTTTATAACTGCCTGTTTTACTGAGTTCAGATCCAATCAAAGCCCACCTGAACATCCATGCTAAATCAGTGCTGAACCCGAATATCCACTATTCCTCTATGTTTTGGTTTTTTCCTCTATCTTGCTTTACCTCCATGGTTAGCAGAAGCAAGGTTGAAAAGGGGGTAGAAAAGAAAGAAATCAACACCTTCTAAGCCCTTTATAAAGAAAGGAATCCTAAACTGCTTCATGGGAACCTGCTTCCTCTCTGTCCTTTCCAGCTCCCACAGAGCTACAAGACCAGGGTACAATCTAGAGACCCACATGTATCCAGACAGAGTGCAGGGCACCCCAGGAGATATCTCCCATCAATTGTAAAGGTACCCACACCATGGTCCTGACACTGTGCGCCTCAGGAAATCAGGCTAATACTTAACTAAAATCCTCTGCCTCGCTTCAAGCCACCTATAACAGTTAAAGAGCAATTGATTGGAACTGTTATTACCAAAATACATATATCCTATAAATGGACTTTCATTTAAAAATGGTCATTTTCATCAGGAAAGATTAGACGCTGAACTTTAAAACCACAAAATCAGGGCTTCATAGATTTTTCTGCCCTTTGTTTTTCAGTCTTTTTTTTTTTTGTGTGTCCCTTCTTTGCTGCTTCTTTGTCATTTTGCCCCTCCTTGCAACATCAAGAATGACTGAAAAAAGGGGAAGGAAGGAAAAAACCCCAGACAACTTACCTTCCTCTGGTGGGGGAAAGAAGAATGAGAGAAGAAGGGAAAATTTCAAGGCTTAGATTTTTTTTTCCCCACACACACTTGAAAAGTGAGAAATGGAACCTTGCAGGTTTAATAACTCCCAAGTTTTTACCCTGGTGACCCCAGCTGTCCCTCAGCACTTCAGTCTGGTACCTGAATGTTTCAGGACCAAGTACCATGGATGTATCTCTTGGCTTTGCCTACTCAGGGAGACCAACAGCCTTAGAAAACTCCTTAAATTATACTGTGGTTCCTCATGCAAGAACAACGTTGTGCCCAGTGCAGGCAGAGGCACAGTCACAAGTGTAGTGTGGTCAGGAATGACCAAGGGCTGAAATCCGGCAGGGTTAAATGTTCCAGCCCTGCTTGCCAGAGACCTGCCCAGGTAGGGTCCCTCTGCCCTCCTGGCACTCAGCAGAGACACAAGGAGTTTATGGACACTTAACCCGCAAGTACCTGGACCCACTGGCTTATCGCTATGTGTGAGGCAGAGTCCAACCCCACTGCAAGGTGGCACAAACACCCATGCTGGGGATGAACCCTCTTTGCTCTCCTGTGGAGGAACCAGGATCTGACCGACTTCTGGGGATGGCAGATCCCCCTGTTGGGGATCACAGCCCTGCTCATTGCTTGGACTTTCTCAGACAGCCAACAAGTTTCCACCTGCAAACTGCCCACGGTTGCAGGCTGGTGGGATCACTGTTCACTTACCTGCCTGCCTCTGAAACGGGCTGCAGGACCCAGTGGGTGATCTGGAAGAGACCTGCTGGAGAAATGGGCCCTGCAAAATAAATATCCACTGCTAAGTACATCTCCCCCTGAGTTTGTGGCTGCTGGTTTGCAGACAGTGAGTGCTGAGACACTCCGCCATCAAAGATTTTTCTTCCCATTTCAGCAGTGGGTTTATAGAAAGGGGGAAGGTGGAACTGCAGCTGTGAGAGAGGTGTATGTGGCACTTGGCAGGGGCTCAGAAAGGGCAGGTCTCTGGGTGAGTAATAAGTCACACACAGCTGACTGCCACCAGGTGCACCGATTTGGAGCGAGGAGAGAAAAAAACAACATAAAACTTTTCCTGTGCTGTAGGTAACCTACTCATGACTCCTATCCACTAAGACCGACCAACTAGATAACCACAGAAGCAAAAGGGATGTAGCTGAGATCACACCTATTACGAGAGGAGATGCACAAACTGGCTCTTCATCACACACGCATGAGAAGTCCTGGGTTGTCCCTGTCTCTGCAGCTCGGTGGCAGGGGGATGCTCAGAGCTGATGGCTGCTGCTCTCTGGGAGAGCAGGCAACTGCCTGAGACTTCCTCAACACTGGTTACCATATTTGGCTTCCTACAAACTGCCCTGTGCTTCCATCCAGAAGCTCATGGACAATGCTTGGGAGAAGGGGAAGGCTTTTGTCTCTAGAGACAATATTCACTTCCTAATACAGGGCATGAATTGTTGGAGGGCTCAGAGTTGGGGTAGAAGGGATGGTCATTGCCATAACCTACTCAGCTGGCCCCAAAGGGCCAGGAAGAAAGATGGGGGGTGGGTTGTCACTAAAAAAGGCATTTGCATGGTTGGCCTCCCAGGAATCAGAGTCAGGGTGGGGGAACGTCCTCTGTGCTGGTGGCAGTGGAAGCCACCAATACAGTTCTGGTCTCAGACTCAGCAGCAACAGTCAAAAACTCATTTGCGCTGCTTGAGACCAAACCACAGCAAGATAAAATAAGATGTAAATGCCAAGGTTGAATTTTCACCTCTGTCCCCACAGCAGCAAAAATTCTCACCAATATCACTGACAGTCTCAAGTAGCACAGGGCTTCAGGATTTGCCTCCAAAAAATACATGTAGTTTTCAATTTAATAAGGCAACAGTGGTTTTACACCATGTTAATCAGATAAAAGACAGGATATATTTTTTAAGACATGTTGGAAGTGTTTAATATTTTTTGAACCTTCACACTGAAACAATGAACAAGAAATGGGGACTTCTCAGCAGAAAGGGTGATGCATACTTTGAAAATGTCTTTTTTCAGGAGTTATGCACCAACCCTCAGTTTATAATTGGAGGAGCTACTCGAACAGATGTCTGCCAAGGAGAGCTGGGTACGTACAGCACTTCTAAATTTTGTTTTTGAAGAAGAAAAAAAAATGAAGCTTAATTTAAAAATTCCTCATACATAGACCATTTTATTGGCAGTCTCCCAGACATAACATAGAGAGAGGCAGATACCCAAGAAGGGGACTCACACCCTGGGTTAGGGTGTATATAGGCTTGTAAGAGCATTATCAAACAAAGTGTTTCTTGCAGGTAGGGAGCTGATTATCCCTTTGTGGAGCAGAAGACTGGCTTGCTTTTAACTTTCTGAGACAGAGCTGGACACCAACCTAATCATGAGAATACTTACCCTGAAGTGAGAGAGCAGCCTTCGTGCCCATCCCATCCCCATCCCAGGGGACAAGGGACACCAGGGAAGTTTCTCCCAGCAGCCTCACCATTAGGGATTTTTATTTGGGAGGCGGAGTGAGTTCTAGCCACCATTTCACACAAAGCAAGTACACAATAACCAAGGACCAGAGCAGGAACTGGTTTAGCACAGGGGTTGGGGCTACAACGTGCTGTTTCACGGCAAGCAGGATGGCTCATCTGCTTGCAGGCACAAGTTAGAAGCAAGGACCACATCATAAAAAAAAAAAAATAATGAACAGAGCACATAAACTTTGTAATACCATCCACAACAAGCAAATCGTGCCAAGCCCTTTGTGCTGAATGCTCCTTCTGCTTGCACGGCTTTTGGTGTAGAGCTGCAGGAGCGACCGGGCACCAGGCACGCTGTGCCAACACAGCCAAAAAAGGCAGCATTGCTCAGCTCCTCAAACTAGGGGCTGATGCTGATGAGATGTCTGTCAGGCAGTGCTTGTCATCTCCTGGAGATCCAGCATAGCAAAACTTTCTTCCCCATTTTTCTCCAGTGCTTGCTGTTGTCCAAGCAGAGCTCCTATGCGAGCGGCCAGAAGGGAGCTGTAAGGGGGCTTTATTCCCCCTTTGCCCAGCTGCAGCAGCAGCCTCTTCCCTGCCTGCCTCGCTGATAAGACCTAACTCCAGAAGACAGCAGCAGCAACCTCTCCTGACTACATATAGAGGCAAGAAGGCTGAAACTCTTGTAATGAGAATTTGATAGATTAGACACAGAGAAATCGGCCTTTCTCCCTCCTGCGCTGCTTAGTGCGGTACTCCTGACCTTACTGGTCTTCTAGCCCATCCATTGTGTAAATGAGATTCAAACAATTTCTGCAAGTCATTGGCAATAAATAATACCAATGCTGGACCTGTAAACACAGCACCATTAAAGCAATTGCTAAAAAATTCCCTCGTGTGTGAGCCTGTGCTCCAAATGCTAAAAATAAGATGCCCAATCATATACTTGCTCCAGGATATTTATTCAGTGGATGCTAGAACAGAGTATGGGGAAATCACTTACTGTATTTTAGGAAAATGGTTCAGATAAGTAATAAAAGCGACATTTCTTGTCACCTCCAATTTGGGAAGTTTCTATAATAGCATAAAATAAAGATCATATGCCTGAAGTAAAACCTCATTTTCCTTGACAGTTTACAAGCTAAAGGACTGAAGAATATTACCTGCTCTTAAACTAGAATAGGACAATGCATTATTTGTGTTAAACTTAGGAATTGAATGCAAATACCCCAAGTCCCTTTTTATTTCTGCCTCCTCCTGAACGTGCCTGTGGAGTCCCAGTCCTTTGTGCTAAATGGGCTTTCTTTAGAGAGCAGCGCCCAAATCCGTCAAACAACAGAACTGGGCCCAAGAGCCTCCTGTGAATCTAGGGATGGTGCCTCTGGGCTTTCCCAGGCAGTACTCCAAGTGCTGGTCCTGAAAGCAACCCCTAAACCTAGAAGAAAAGCCCCAATATCTCTTTTGTTAGCAGCTTCCTTTTCTCTCTCTCAAAGAAAAAATAACCAAAGATAATCCAATTTGCTTCTGCGAGTCCGCTTACGATCGCTTCGACACACACCAACCCTTCACAAAAATAAACTTCAGAATATAAGCATGGGACTTCCCTATTAGCGTTCAGGTATTTGCTTTACATCTCTGAGGCATACTATGTTTTTTTGGTATTTGATCTGGTACCTTGAATATCAAAGGCCTTGTTACTAAAGCCTTCATGTAAAATACTTCTATTGAAACAGACCCTGATTATATATTTACATAAGCCATGTATGTGACCTGTTAACAAGTCCTTTAGGGAAATAGAGCATTTTTAAAATAATCTTCTCTGACATGTTTCTTCTCTTTTAAAAGTAACACTGCAGGTCTGGGTTTATATGAACAAAAGGAACAAGAAAACGCAGAGTTAGTCTCGCTCCATTAAACTTATTTCTTTGACAACAGGGTAAGCTAGATGAATATCAGCTTGGGAAGTTTGATGGGAACTTGAAAGACTTGAAATATTTTAAACGTTCTTTGAACCATATCTTTTTGATAGCCTAGTAACAACTTGAAATGCAATCACATAGTCTTAGTTATTAAAGGTGACTTATGGAGTTTTCTTACAGCTATCCAAGTAAGTTAACCCCAGACTTGTTTGCAGAAGGCTTTAAGAAGCAAGTGGCATAAATTTAATTTAGAGAACATAAAACTTACTCAAACCCTCTCAGTTTAATATTAGCTTTCCAGATCTGCACCATTTATATCATGGAATGCCTTTTGTTGTGAAGGCTCAGAGGGAACCCCAGGCACCGCAGGTCCCTCGGCCTGGGCTGTCAGCTGGAGAAGTCCCCTGAAGCCAACGCAGATGCACCAGTTCACACCAGCTGAGGAGCCCACCCTATGCAGGCTTTGTGCACATTTTGGGGAACAAACCAAAGTCTGACAGCTCAGACAGATCCAATACCTGTTGAGGCAGCCTTTGGAGCTCCTGTAGGCAGGGGAGTGCTTAACAGTACTGGGTTTGTTCACTTTTTTTGCTATGGACATTAATATATGGCCCTTCTGATGTTCAGTCCCGTGGGCCCAGGGCTATTTGAGATCCTTGTTCTAGGAGACATATCCCCTCGATCTCAAAAAATACATTCACTGACAACTCTTGAGACCCCAAAAGGAAGAAAGCCTATTCTGTTGCTGCGTGCTCCTTTGCCTTTCTGTACACAGCTGCAGAGCTTAATTCATTTCCATAAAAAACTTTAGGAATCCTTCTTTAGAAATCTCAAAGCAGGAACAGCCTGCGCTGCCAGAAATTATAAAGCTAGCGGACTAGTGCTTCCTCGATGTCTGGTAGGATGCCCCAGGCGCTATGAGCTCTGAAGAAGGGCTTCCAGCAGAGACTAAAGCCAAATATCAAATCTGCTTGAACAAACTGGGAAGCAAGAGCCACAGCATTGTATTTGGATCCCTTCTGAACACCAGGCATTGCTGAAGTAGCAACAAGCCAGAGTACAGTCAGGACAGAAACACCTCCTGTGCTGTCCAGTTAGATCCTGGAACCAGACAGTTGGACTTTTGTCTTAAACCCACCATCACTAAGCCGATGAAGAGTTCAGATGCTCTGTGTCTAGACACTTCGATGGTAGCTAAACAGAAACCAAGTGCTGCTCTGTGGCAACTGAAACTAATCAAATTTCTCATTTATTTTATGGCCTCTCTGAGTGCTGCGCGCTTGGGTAAACATCATCAATACAGAGGAGTCGCTCAGCTCCCAGGTCACCAAAGATTCAGTATTCTCTGCAGCAATTCGGTTATCTCTGAAAACCAGGAGGCGCCTGCGTAGCACCGAGAACACGAGCCATCGCGGTACATCTGCGAGCAGCGAGGGATTGCATTTCAAGTACACTAACAGGCAAAGTAATTCTCCAGGATCATGTGTGTGTGTACATATATATACACACACACACACGTATAAATATGTACACACACAGAGCTAGGCACAGCTAGGCTTCACGTTTACCCTTTCCACCACAAACTCAAGGTCAGAATTACTTATTTCAAATTAAAAAAAATAAAGACTTCACCAACATTACAAGGTCCAGAAATTGAGCTGGCTTCTTTTTAGCACATTCAGCAGCAGCAGTAAACATTGTAATTGGCACTTGTCAAACTTTTGTTCATGAAATATGAGACTGAGCAGAAAGCAGTGTATGTACCTGCAGGTGATTTAGCCTTGCGGGGCTAATGCTGAGAAGACTTTTTTTTTTTTAATTTCTTTTTATAAGCTAAAAGGCTACAACTTCAAATGCACAGAGTGAGCAGAAATGCTTTCTGATGTTGTCATTATTCCGACTATAACTGTACTGGAAATACATTCTAATTAAATATTTGATTCATTGGCCAATTGGCCTCACTTCCTCTCCCTCCAAAAAGTCACTGTTTTGGAAGGGAATCAAGTAGTTTCCTCACAGTTTGAAAGATGACCCGTAACCTGTAGCTGAATCAGGACAAGTCTGAGTGGTCCTGCATAAGCTGCCTTTCTAGGGAGCTTGTGCTGCCGCACTATACTATAGACACAACCACAAACAAAACTCTGAAATCTGCTGCCGGCAAAATGATGTTGGACTTCTAAAAAAGGAACATGTACTGTCAACTTGTACTTTTTTAGAACTAGTAATCTATTATCCCGTAGGGCTGAGAAACCTTATTAACAGGCCAGGCTCCCATTATGGTGTACAAGAAGATAGGAGGCAACCTGTACAGTTTAGGTTCCATCCTGGAAGATCCTTGGTATGGACAGATCCCTGCATCCTCTTTAGTTTGTCTTAAAGCCAATATCACAAGAACCTGAATGTAACACGTCACTTGTATATAAAAGATGGCCCCAAACCATCTGCACCTAGGCATCCCATGCAAACTTCCCTTTTTATCAAGTTGCTGCACAGCAGCCAATTCCCAGCTGGTTCCTTTCAGAGGGCACAGTTAATACTTGTTCAGCCACAAGCCCAGCCAAAGATATTAGGCCCCCAAGTAAGGTTAAGAGACAAGACTCTGCACTGCTCAAGGCAGGCGTAGCTATTTTTAAGGCCAAGTTCACAGTGCAATTCTTCCAATACAGTTCTTAATTCTTCCAATGCAATTCTTTCCAGGCATGCTTTGAGCAAGCTCGCTCCTAACGCTTCCCTGGGAGGTTAGGTTGCATGGCGCTTTTGCAGGCAGCAGAAACGCCAACGTCACTCACTCTCCCAGATGCTAAGAAGTTAATTCATACCGTAAGATAGCTGTAAAGGATTTCATGCTGCATTTGGCATCTTACGGGGATGAGCTTATGAAATTGTTTAGTTCTGAGTCAGGGAAGTAAATAACATATTTAAGGAAACCCCTCTCATTTCACTGATTCTTCTGCCTAACTGTGCATCAAACATAACACCATCTTCAGCAAAGCCCAGAGCAGTTTCCCCTTCACTGGTTGTAAAAACCTGGCCTGGACCAGGAAAGGGAAACCCTTCTGGATGTTGTACACTGGGAGAGCACCAACTCATCACTGCTACAGACCTCCTCTGGTCTCACTGGGGGTGGAGGGACACAACAGGGACACCAGGACTCCCACCCTGCCACCTTTTCAGAAGTAGTCTTCTGTGCTTCACAGCATGCTAGGAACAGCCAGGGCAGCAAGAAAATCTGGGGTAGTTGAACAAAATGAGGGCTTTAGTTCTAACTTTATAAGGCTTTTCATCTTCCTCCTCTGAAGAGCCATTCCTCAGACTTATCACTATTATTTCTACCTCTCCAAGCAAAAGCAGAAGTTATAACAGCATAAGGCATACACCTGTACCAAGGAATGCCTCAAAGAAATAGACGCCAAGCAGGTTTAAGCTTTCTCAGTCTCATTTTTTCCTGCATCTACATTTTCTTGGAAGAGGAGGTTCCTAAGGCCTTTTTTCCCCTGCCTTGTGTCTCCTGATTTTTCTTATTTTATACATTTTACACCTAAAGCTGGGAGGAACCTTCCAGGCCAGTGAGTTGACCCCTCTCCCACAGAATGCAAAATGATTTGTAAAAGAGCTAGGTTGGGCTTGAGAAGGTTTTTACTCATAGTTGTTCTAGAGGCTGAGGCTTTTAGACTCTCTTCTCTATGCACAGCAGCAACTTTTTCCTATTTCCAGTGTAAACATCTCGCAACCCTTTTATTTTAATTTATCTTCTCTGCTGCAAGGGAAATCTTACCTTTCAAGCAAGAGCTCTTGGCTCAAACAGCTTTTCTGCAAAGTAGCATTTAACCTGCCTCACACTTCCTCTTCAAACTTCATTTGCATAGGAAGAGCAGGACAAGGTTTTTTTAACCTCTTCTCGTAAGAAATGCAGGTGGATGGGGAGAAGCAGGTAATCCAGCCATTTTCTAACTCCTTCCATCTTGGATGCTCTTTCCTGAACGCAGCAGCCAGGATGACAAAGAGCAATCCTCAAGGAAGGCTCAGGTGGCACCTCACATACTAATACTAGGTTTTCCCTCCTCATTGCAAATGCCTGGGCTGGCACACCAGGCAGATCATGGTATTGCATCCGTATCAGATCAGCCAGCTCAGGTGGTTACAGGTCATCAGACCAGGGGCTCTTATTTATAGATGTTTTTTCAAGTCACTGCTTGCCTAATTGGGATCAGCTGGGTTTGCTCAGCTCATAGGAGGCATCTGGGTACCTCCCAGTGGGGTATTGGCATCAGGGAGCACATGGCACCAGGCAAGTCCCCATCTCTTACCTTTAGAATTATATTCATCATGGCACTAAATCATAAAGCCCAAGTCAATATAAAGAGTTAACCATTGCTCTAAGATACTAAATCATGCTACAGATCAAACTCATTCCTTGGTTTCTCTGTGAGCTTATTTCCACTGAAGCAAGAGCTGTTATGCTAATTCCTTCTGCAGAATACGTGCCAGCACAAAGAAACTGTGTCCTGGCACAGATAATCCACAGGGAACCAGGAAAATATTAGTACCTTCAGAGCAGCTTTGTTTTCCTCGACTTTCTGCACACCTCAGAAATAACACAGAACCACAAAAGCTCTTCCTACTGTCTGCAGTATGCAAATACTGTAAGAAACCTGTGAGTCACTAAGTTTCCCGCCTTTGGTGCAATAGAGGCTTCCACTTACCCCGTGAGTCACTAAGTTTCCCAGGTGCACCGCCTTTGGTGCAATAGAGGCTTCCACTTACCCAACCTCCAGTCCCCAACAAGCAGGTAACCCAACAAACAGCTCGAGAGATGCCCAGCAAGGGCTGGGGATGCCCATCATTTCCAGGATAAGGAATGGGCCAGAGAAAGGACTCACCTCCTTGCAGAGTTCCCAGGAGACTTCAGTTTCCATTAGACTCACGGGCAAATCTGGAGCAATAGTCCTAAGTGCCGGTTCAAATTCAGACCTTCAAAGAGCTAAGAAGGGAGAGCTACCCAAATGTTCCTGCTATCCATCAATCTTCTCCAAAAGACAGGAATGGAGGTCCCACCCTTCTATCAGCCCAGAGCTTTTGCCCTCTTCTGGACACCTTCTAAGCCCTTGCCTCTCCCAGGTGTGGTGACTTGGGCCTAGTTAAAGTACTGCAGGTCATTAACTCTGTACTGCCCAGCCAGGCTTTGCAACCCACATACCTCAAATGCTTCTCTCTCTGGCTATGTTCTCGGTCTCCTGAGGGCATTAACAAGCTTAGATGAAGCAGCCTGCTTTCACAGCTTCACTAAAAAATTCAAAACAGCCAAGTCCAAACTAGACCATTGAAATTACTGCCATGATCAGCCTCAGAGGCCCCAAGATCCCTATGCAGTATGGGTGGGTGGAAAATGAGCAAAAGAGATAAATACACAACAAAACTAGAATGGATTGCTGAACCAATACTGAGTCTGGCAGGACCTTGCAAAGCACTTAATGCTGGCATTTTAGTCTAGATGGGAACAGGCCATAATGGTGTAAGGATCAGCTCAGCAAACCCCTATTTATTAATTAACTTTTCTGCCTTGTAAATGTCTGTGGTTTTAGGTGATTGCTGGCTCCTAGCTGCCATTGCATCTCTCACTTTGAATCCAGATATTCTGTACCGTGTCGTTCCCAAGGCTCAGAGTTTCCAGAAGGACTATGCTGGGATCTTTCATTTCCAGGTACCTATATGATCAGTGTGTTGAGAATAAAAGAGGAAAATGCTCGTATTTAGCTAAAAGCAGAATTTTTGTGTTTGGCACAGGATAAATATTCAAGAATTACAGCTTGTAAGTGAAGTTGGTGGGTGGGAAGAGGGGAAGAAAAGAACAACCGAGTTAAATAACATTAAGTGACACCTGCTCACCAGCTAGGTTCTGTTGTCCTACAGCTGATAAGGCTCTGGTGAGTTATACAGGTTCTGTAAACTGAGCCAAACCATGACGCCACGTGAGTCAAGCCAAGCACTGTCACTGCTGGCTGTTGAGAGTGAATTTGGGCTGATGCGGTTTCTCCTCCTTCCCTTCCCTTCCCTTCTCTCCCTGTGCCTTTGTCCGGATTTCCTTGCCTGCAGACCCAGTGTGTTGGGACTGAGCCAGCCTGCTTTAACCAAAGGTTAGGCTCAGGTGTGAGCAGTAGGGACTCACTCTGCAAAGCTAAAGGAGGTGTTTTGGTGAGGACAGGTGTTGTAGAGCACATACCTATCCTTTCCACCGGCTCATCTCGGCAGGTGGAAAGGATAGGTATGTGCTCTACAAGGGAGAGGAGTCCAACATGGGAATGAAACCCCACAGTGACTGATCCAGGGGGAACTGATGACAGGTGAAGGGGTAGGAAGATGGTAGTGTGGAGCTATTATGTGCACACCAGCCCTCATCATGTTTTTCTTTCCTCTTTTCATCAGTTCTGGCAATATGGGGAGTGGGTGGATGTCGTGGTGGATGACAGGCTGCCCACCAAGAACGGGAAGCTGCTCTTCGTGCACTCAGAGGAAGGCAACGAGTTCTGGAGCGCGCTGCTGGAGAAGGCCTACGCCAAGTATGGTGGCTAAGCAGGAGGCAGCACCCCTGGGTTTGCAGAAGTTGACTGCCCAGGCACTTGTGATGTTAGGCACAACACACTTCAGTCAAATGCAGCCCCCGTACCATCCATATTTACAGTTTCCTCTAGGTCCATACACGGTATTGCCAACCGCCTGTTTTAAGGGGCTTTACTGCTGGTGGCCTAGGTGACACCAATGATCACATGGACCAAGGGATACTAAATTATGAACCCTTCTTTCTGCAGTGCTAATGCTTACAAGTGGAGGTGGCCCTTTATATAGCTCTTGTCATCTCCCCCACAGGTTGAACGGCTCTTATGAAGCTCTTACAGGAGGGTCTACTATAGAGGGCTTTGAGGATTTTACTGGAGGCATCTCTGAGTCCTATGAGCTGCGGAAGGCTCCTTCAAACCTGTATCAAATCATCCAGAAGGCTCTGAGAGCTGGGTCATTGCTTGGCTGTTCCATCGATGTAAGAGACTGCCGCCACTTCGCTCCTCTGTCCCCTCTTCTCAGGGCTCTGGTCCATATTGTAACAAAAGCTTGGACCAATGTTAGACATAGGTAGGAAGGTCTGAGTTAAAAGCATACTACAATTAATGGGAGACTTTTATTGATTTCAGTTTAAAAAAACTTCAGATGAGTTTATAAATAACCAACTCTTGTCATGCCTCCCTTTTTGCAAGACAGCCTGTGAGCCACGAACTGGGGACTGGTCATCCTGAACTCCGTTTTCCTTCTCCGAGTACCTTTTCTCATTCAAATTCTGTGTAATTGCAGCTCCAGACATGCAACTGCCAGACACAAACTCTTTGGGATGATTTGTTGTAGCCTGTAGTCTGATTCTGGCTTTGGTTTTCAATCCTAAAGATTATTGGCACCCGTAATACAAAGTCTCTCAAGTTACAGATGATGTTTGTACATGTTTTGGGAACTCCACACCTTTCCCATCCTGCTCCATTATCTTGTTTGAAATCCTGGATCGTGGCATATAGGATTAGCAGAGTTGAAATTTTGATACACGGGATCTCAAGTGAGGCAGGCTAGAGCCTAATTCATATGAACATGTCTTTGCAGGTGACTGGATCTGTTACCTGAGCTGGGAATTGGACTTAGATTTCATTGTACATTCTTGAATCTTTGCTGTGCTAGGGCTGCATATTTAGGGGCATGAAACTGTGGAGGTGGACTTTTGCTGTGGATCTTACCCCTATTTAATACACTTTGCATCAGGAATATTGATATTCATTGTGCATACCACTTTGGATATCTTCCCCCATATTAATTTGCTCATGAAAGCTGTGTTCGTACACAATATATAGTCCTAAATGTGTATATTTTATTGCCCCAGATAACTACTGCATCTGAAATAGAAGCAATTACAAGTCTGAAGCTGGTAAAGGGCCACGCTTACTCTGTCACTGGAGCACAAGAGGTAAGCCAGCCTCTTTGGGGCCATGACATACAACAGCTTGGGGTTGCAATACTGCAGTGCCCTCAGCTTTCTGATGCCTTTCTCTGACTGACCCAATAAAAATGTTGCTACCTTATGCACCCTCTTACAGAAAAAGAAAGTATCTGTAGAACTTAGGTTGAAAGCTCTGTGCTGGTGGTGGAGTATACCGTGCAGTCTGCACCTTGTGTCGTACCAGCAGACTGGAATACAAAATGTAAAGGTGGGCCAAGCTGTTGCTGAAATGGAGAGTACGGAACGGAGGAACAGGAGAGGAGGCAGCTGTCTCCCCATGTGTTCCTACCGCATGAGGTGGGAGCGTGTCCTTTGCCAATCAGCGCTAATGGGAGAGGCGTAAAAGTCTCTTTCATGAACTTCTCCGTTAGTTTCACCTTCACAGTAGGTCCTAGATACTCCTGCTCCTCTGAAACTGGAATCATTATGGAGGTGTCCATGCCAAATAACCTCTTTCCAACTTTGTGCGACGTCTTCTGCTTTTGAGGATGTAGATATTCTGCTGGTTTGTAGCTGATGTTTTTCCTTGCAGGTTGCTGTCAGTGTATGAAATGGTGAGTGCTGCAGCTAATGGCTCACTTGGTGGCACAAAATAATGTAAAATAAGGGTGGAAGGTATCTAGGTGTCTTTTAACTATTGCAAATTGTAATAGACTGCATCACTCAAATACAAATCATGTTTTATCCTGTCTGAAAAGCAATTGCCTTGTGATGATTGGAATAATGGAAGTGCTCAGGCTCTGTTTGTTATGGATCTTTTAGGTATATTACCGAGGACGGCCAGAGAAACTAATGAGGCTTAGAAATCCCTGGGGTGAGGTGGAATGGACTGGAGCTTGGAGTGATAAGTAGGTTTTTATATGCCCCTGCTTCTCTCTCTTCAGTGTATTTTGGTATCTTTTATAAATTAAATTGGGACTATGCAGTTAATCCAATCACAAAGCGCATTTAGGAAAGATACTAAATCAGTTGGAATAAACCACTATTAATTTATTAGCAAGGTTAGATATTGATCCGCTGTGCCCAGCGGACATTCTTCCCTGCCTCAGGCAGAGCTTTCCAATAAGAGAGAGCAGCTCACGTTTTAATTGTGAGCAGCCCAACGCAAGCCCCAACCATGTTATTTTACAAGATGACTTTTCTCAGATTGATCCTACTGCAGCTGCCAGCAAGATATGCAAACCAATCCCATACCTGGGAAATACAGCAGGGCTAAACCGTTGTGCTTCTGCTTCAACTCTGAGATTGCTGTGCTCTAATTCAGACCTGTATTTGGGTTTTACTGGAGAATCTTGAAAAAATGGGGATGTTGACTAAGCTAAGGACACAGAAGTTTGAAAATTGATTGGAAACTGCCTGGGCTTCAACTGTCTTGGAATCTCGTGAGAATGACAGTGAGAACACCTCTTCTATTTTTATATTTAGAATGGCATAAATTTTACTTTCATCTGGGCCATGATGTTTTTTCATGCAATACTTTGAGATTTCAGTTTTCTGTCCTGACTGACTGCAATACCGGTGCTGATGTTGAATGTGTAACACTTAAGGATAGAAAACAGAGATAAACACCAGAATTATTCTTACCTTTATCAGAGCTGCTTTGCTCAGCCCCAAGGTAGGGTGCTTCAGGCACGCACACATGCCATATCCTGATTTTCTTGCATGTGTTTTACCATGGGACAACCCTGCACCGTCACATGGGAGCAGATCAGAGCAGAATCCAGCTTGCTGCACAGTAACATCAGAATGGGAAAGGAGAAATGCTGTTTTCTGCAGTACATTTTCTAATCCCACCTTTTTGCTTTCTTGTTCTTTGGTGACCCCAAAGGCAGAGTTTATATCATTTCTCTAGGGAGACTTTCCGGCATCCCAACAGGTCTTACAATGGAGAAGCTCTGCCCGACTTCCAGGCTGCGTGCTACCTAATGCAGCCAGCCTTCAGTATTTGTACATTCTGGCACCTGGCAGTGATGATTCAATTTAAGGCTTACTTGTTGCAAATACGCTTGCAGTCTGATTCCAGCCCTGTACAGCCAGGTTGTGGTGTGCAGCACCGTCGGGAGGGGCAGCAGGTCTAGCTGTTGAAGAAATACGTACTCCTTTACCAGCGGTAGCTGCAGACAGAGCCTACCTCTGATCCTGTAGAATAAAAGACAACAACTGAACAGCTTGCTTTTTGTGCCTCATCTGCAGTGCTCCTGAATGGAATTACGTTGATCCCAAACTAAAACAGGCGCTGGATAAGCAAGTAGACGATGGAGAGTTCTGGTGAGAGTCACTGAATTAGCTTCATCTTTTGGACATTTTATGCTCATGTATGCTTTTTAAGCAGTCTTTTCAGTTGGATGGAGAAAAACTGGCAGCACCAAGGGGGTTAATAATGACATGTGTGTGTTGTTAGCCTCTTGTTTATCTCCCTTCCCATTCAAATATTACCTTTTATTAGAGCTTGTATAACTCAATGCTTATCCAAAATAGAGACCAGATGGCAATAAAATTAATGAGGTGGCAAGAATGAACCTCAGCTGCTCTCTATTTTGAGGTTTGTTTTTTTGTCTAAATGCTACACATTAATGAAAAAGTTTAGATTACCAGCTTGGGAAGAGTCTGTTTACCCAGACCTAATGGAAAGCCCATCCCAGTTAGCCGATTATACGGATCACTACTGAAGCCATGTCACTCTGTCCTAGACTGGAAAGATAAATGCCCACCGTCTTTCAGTGCATTCAGCTGTATGGGCCATAAGGCGCTGGGAAATGAGAACAGACCTCTGCTTGCGGCATGAAGTGATCAAGGTCTGTCACTCATGCAAACCTACTAGGAACGGTAAAAACAAACATTAACGATAGAATTAAAGCAAAACACAAATTGAGACTGTTTTTCTACAGAGTGACTCTTTCATAAGGGACAACTCTTACTCCTGTTAAATGGCATCTCCTTGCACATTTTGTTCCTCCAATTTTAGTGGATTTACTTATGAAGTATGATCCATGAGGGATTGGCCATGGCTGGGGATGACAGAAAATGGTATGACCGAGCCCATAATGTGTAACAGCCGTTGAGAAGAACTGCCTCCAGGAGATACAGCTCATTCAGGGAGTGGGAAATTTTGTTCCCCAAAAGCCAGTTCCAAACTTCAGAGTTCAATTAAATGGGGCTTTGGGAAGCTCTGTAGCACCGACATTTGCTGCCCTGTTGAGAGAGACTTCTATTTGTGCTTGCCTCGACTGTTGCAGGCTGATGGACTAACCCTGATCTTTTTGTGCACCAGGATGGCATTTTCAGATTTTCAAAGGCAGTTCACCCGCCTTGAGATCTGCAACTTGACTCCTGACACACTAACGAGCAACGAGGTCAATAAATGGGACCTGACCCTGTTTAATGGACAGTGGAGACGGGGTTCGACTGCCGGGGGCTGCCAGAACTACCAAGGTGGAGACCCAACCAAGTGGGCACTTGGTGAAATACCAACACAACCATCAAAATAAATGCTTGTAAAGTGGAGGGGACTTTGGTGGGAAGGGCTTGGAGGTTCAGCCCTTTCTGCAGGTTTTAGATAGTAAGCAAAAGCTTGGCAGCCTAAACCATGATCTAATTCACACTTATTTCCTCATCGGGGATTACCATCCCACTAAGCAGTTAATTCATGGCTGTATTATGTTTTTTTTCCTCTGTCTGCTTTTCCTGCTTACAAGGCTTTTGCTGCTGACTGGAGTAATCCTCTGAAGGGTTGGGTAGGCCAGGAAAGTGTCACAGTTCAGTGGCAGTGTTGTTTCCCATTCATTTTCAGGTTAGACCTCTGGAGAGGCTGCCTGGCATTTGGTCCTCTTGCAACAATAACAGCCTTGGCCAAGGCCGTTTCCCAGAGATAAATGACTGGCTGGAATTAATGCTATCAGCTCCTTCCTGTTGGTCATTACTCCCCAGGAAATACCTTGGTGCTTTGATGTGCCATGGCTCCAATTGATATTCAGCGTAGCTGTGAAAACATAAAAACATATAATGTAATGGAAAGGACTGGAAAAACTCCAGGCAAAAGTCCTTCTAAAGAGATACTCTCTGTAATTCTACAATGACAGCAAAATCTCCTCCTTTTTGTCTCATCTTGGGAAATTCTTAGCAACATATTGGACCAATCCCCAGTTTAAAATCCGGTTGGATGAACCAGATGATGACCATGAAGGGGGTTTGAATGAGCCGTGCTGTACTATACTGGTGGGCTTGATGCAGAAGAACCGCAGGAGACAGAAGAAAATGGGAGAAGCTCTGCTTAGTATAGGTTATTCGCTCTATCAGGTAATGTTTGTTCCTGATTAAAGGCTTTATTCCCTGTTCTGTTATGTTGGAAAAAAATGGCAATATGCTACATTGACATTCAGCAATACACTTCAATAAGAACTGGATTTTGCAAAATGACTCAAATCCCTTTCTCATTTCTTCCTGACCCACATAATATGGGAAGATTCAGATAAATTTAGGCTTACTTTTTGTCCCACTTTAACAGGAGAGCAGAGTAAAACTAAAGGCAATAATTTAGCAACCGTCTCATTGAGAGCCTTCTCTTACGAAATCTGAATGGGGGAAAGCTCAGGGTGCCTGGCAATTCCAGTTAAGTGTTTCTGATTACAGCCTATCATTAGCGCTCAGTAGTCACTTTCTTTTTTTTATTATTTTTCCCTTGCATTTGAAAATTGTTTTGATTCATTGCCTACCATGCTATTGTTCTGGTTCAATAGTCTTGGTTTTTTTTTTTCCTGATTCTCCCAGTGTTGCGTCTGTCTCTAAAAATATAATGTAGAGAAAAAATCTACAGCGTTACCTCTAAATTCTGTGATGTGAGGGGAGAGAAGCAAATATAAAAAATTTCCAACCAGTATTATCATTCCCAATATCTGGAGAAAAGCAATTAAATGTTGCATAGATTCCACTGGATGAAGATCATTAACCAGCACAGGTGGGAGCAGATGGGAATGGCTGACTTCTGCTAATATATTTTGTGCAGGATAGTTCAAAACTAGAATAGGTTTTCCCTAGTGCCTAAGTGTCTGCATACACAAATGGTTCTTACCGAGCACGTTTCTGAGTTGCCATCTGTGTGGTGCCAAGCACCCTGGCCTATTTGCATCCTGAATTTGCACAGTAAGGGTGTTTGTCTGCTCCTATCACTGCATACAACCCTGGAGAAGTTAGCAGAGCTTTTGTGCTTTATATCCATTTCATCCCATCTGCCTTCTCTGTGACCTTTTCCATAGTGGGGTAGACTTGGTGACTCTTGACGAGATGAAGACTTTCTTTAGAAAGACATGGCTGCTAAGTCATCTCAGGTAGACATCCAGCTATGTTCCAAGTTGCCTGGGTCACGCGCTGTTGTAGATTTACATCATTGCAGCTGATGCTGTGGCTGAGGAGGTCCAGTTAGGACAGCATGGATGGTGATCTAAAGCAGATCTCTGTGCAGGAGAAGGTGAAAAGATGTATGCTCAAGTCCACCTGCCCTGAAGAGCTTTTGTAAGTCATGTAGCTCAAACTGCCTACTGACAATAACTGTAAGTGTGCCCATCACCAAGCTCCTGGCCTTCAAGTATGCTGGTTATAAGGAACAAGACCTGAGGTCTCGAGGGGCCATCTCAGGCCCCAGAATCATTGTATGGGGGATATTTTCAGAAGCTCTTTTGTGACTTGGGAGGACATTCTCTTTGGCTCTCACTGGAATCCATGCTCTCAAGACAACTAATTGCTTTTGAAAAAGCTATTGTGTATTTGGAAGTACAAATTAACATAGCAATGTAGTTAATCTAGAAAGGGCCAAATCTTGAAATTTGTTACTTGTTATCATTGCCTTACAACAATCTCATCATCCTCAGGCTGATTGCTAGTGACTGTAGCCTTATATTTTCATCATATTCCAGTAACAGTAGGCTAGGAGATTTTAGGTCTGCTGTAATAAATTCTCAGTTTGTTTTTGGTTAGCAAAGTGGGGCTAACATGTTGACGTTCCTGACAGAACATTTAAAGGCTTACCCAAATATTTCCAACTAATAGTATTATTCACAATACCATAGCAGGAAAAAAAAGCAATTAAATGCTATATAGATTCCTCTGGATGAAGATCCTGTTTTTCCTTTGGAACAGCTCTAGCACAAGCTAGAACTTTACATATAACTGATACTAGAATATGTGCTTGTAAATGAAAATGAAAAAAAAAAGCGCCTGAAGGAGATTTAATCTGATTTTTTCCCCCCTTAATGATAAATATGAATACATAGCAGCCCTTTAATGTCGTCTCTTTCTCTTTCAGATTCCTCAGGAGGTACGTAGTCTCTGCTGAAGACTTCTAGCCTCAGATGGGTGCCTCCTGTTGCACTGGAGAATTTAGCTAAGAGGAAGACTTCTTCCTTACTAATGACAGCTCTTCTGGAGAGCTTTGTTCTTGGATCACTGGAGCAATATCTCAAGTTCTGAATAACCAGTTCCGAGGGACTGGGGCACAAGGCTTTATTACAGGCATCTGAGTCCCAATCTTGACTTCATTTATCCTTGTTGAAATTCGGCTTCCACTGAATTTGTATAACAGAGATCAGAATTTGTCTGTTTAGTGCAGGTGAAGGCAGAACAGGTTCTTTGCACTCTAAAATTGAGAAAATGTAGCTGATGTTCTTTCGAAGGAATGCCAAACTCTGTGCATCCATTCCTTTTATAGTCCTGAGCTGGGGCTCCTGGTAACGAACAAACCCTGCTCAACCTTTCCTAATCCTCCCAGATGTCAATACTGAGGTAAAGAGAATTTTCATTCCTGAAGAAAGAGACCCCAGGGGTGTCTGGCAGTAGGAATAGCCTATACTCATTACTGAGGTCCAGCAGCCTGTGCTGCCAATTTTTCCTTGGCTTTTCAGCCCTTCTTCTCTCTCAGTAAATGAATGTGTGGTCATGTAGCAATTAACTGTGTTCTTTTAACAGCCTTGCAGATGCATAGGGAAAACGAACTTTACATATTGAAAAAGATATGGATCTGGCTTCTTAATCTTTGCAGTCCCACTTAGCTTAAGATTGAGTGGGGAGAAAGGATGTGGTTGTTGAATAAATACCAAATCCAATCTTAGCTTCAGAACAAAAGAGGAAAAAACCCCATATTTTTCTACAGTTTACAACAGAAAAACTGAATGATTGTAGAATGTTTGATAACATCTTTGTATGCTCTGGACTTAAACAGCCAGAAATCTCACCCACATGCAATGTTCCCCACCCTGTGTCAACCACACGCACTTTTTGTGGATCACTGAATCGCACATTTTGAAAGACATCCTGGTGGAGCAAAAGTCATGAATAGGAGGTTTAAAGTGGAGATGTTATTCTTACACTACTGTTTCTTCTTACATTGTTTTTTTGTTTTGTGAGCTATGCAACGTTTTACTTGTTTAATAGTATGTTGGTACTAAGGAATAGTTAAGTACTATTTTCTACATAATCCAAAGGAATACCCTTAGTATTACTAATAGAAATGGAGTAAATCACCTAATGTGGCCCCAAAAGTCTCACCTTTGTGACTACTATGCTGTTCTGTTTACTATTCTTTTCTGTCTGTCTAAATAAATCAGACTACAAGGTCTAAGCAATTAGGAGATCTATCCCATATCATAAATTGCTCAAAAACATTCTGAAATTTAAATTTGTTCACGTGCAGCCTGTGAAAGCAAAAAATGCTCAATAGATGAATGACTTAAGTACAGCAGGTACCAGTTTGACCAGATACAAGCACATATTATGATCTTTATTTTATATTACAGACTGTAAAGAGGCATGTGAAAAGATAATCTTTATAAAATAAGATACTTTCCCCTTCTAATTATCTGCCTGACTGTTGCCCGTGACAGAACCCTGGTGGTTATCTTTTACGCCATCACTCACAGATTTGTTATTTTATGCTATGAAAAATCTTCAGACGGCTTCAAAGCACTGAAATTGAAATAGATTACCAGTGAATTGTCAAATGGTTTCTAACAAAACCACATTTCCCACAGCTGGAAAATAACACAGATATTCATGCGAACCGTGCTTTCTTCGCAAGGAACCAACCGGCAGCCCGGTCTGATCCTTATGTCAACCTGCGTGAAGTCTCCAGACGCATGAAGTTGCCCCTGGGAGAGTACCTCATTGTGCCGTCCACTTTTGAGCCTTACAAAAATGGAGAGTTCTGCCTGAGAGTTTTTTCTGAGAAACAGGCTAAAACGCAGTGCGTATCTCCTCTGTAAAGTTGCCTCTTCTGTCGGTGAGGCACATAAAGGAAAAGGTCAGATCTTGCACCCACAGCCCGTGCTCTATCTTTTCCCCTAACCAGCAATCTAGGCCCATTTCTAGGACGTATTTTCTTACGTAGTCTACCATATGTGACACATGCACATCCATGGTAGAAAGTCATGGCTCTTCAGACGGCCTCCAGCAAGCGCTCAAGTGCTAACTAGATCCCTTGGGTCTGTGAAGTAGAAGTTCCCACAATTCAAGAGTGCAGGATTTGGGAGTATGACGGTGAGGAGATGGTTTTTAAAAAGGGTTGTATCAATAGCAGCCATTGAATGAAAAAACAGGAGTCTGGATACAAGACAGGAACAACAGGGCTGGGTTTCCCAAGGAAAATCTCTTCAAAGAGGTGGGAAGGACAGAGGTGTAGGAAGCAGGAAACCTGGGGGCTTGTTCTATTTGTTTGGTAACACCTTATATTAAACCAGCTTGTTTTGCTAATAATTTTAAGGGCAAATGATAGACTTGTCATTTCTTGCTGGTTTGGTTTTTTTTCTGTTTTTCCTTAGGACAATTGGTGATGTGGTGGCTGCAAAACCATATGAGGTAAATGTCTTAACTGGGTAGATTTCTTTCTTTTTTTTTTTTAACAGTCTTTTATTTCATGATGTGGGGGCAAAACAGGGGTGAGATTTATATTTTTTCCCAAAGCTGGGATCACAGTATGTGTTTGTACTCGGGGAAAATATTTTTTGATTATGGGGATTCTTTACATATCTGCGTGGCTTAGTTTCACGTGCATTTTCATGTACCTGGCCCCATGCGGAACAGAAACTGCACCCTTGTAGACTGGGCTGGAACACATTAAATTTTGTCCTTCCATCTAGTGCAAGTAGGAGAAGGCAGGGAGGGCACTGAACGATCCTTTTCATGGAAACAAATAGTCTCCTGAAGCCCAAGAGAAATTGCAAAAGCAGACTTCCAAGGAACTGCTGAATTGCTATGGCCAAATGCAGCAACATTTTCACTGTAGCTATTTTATAAAACTACTTTGGAAGCAGAATAAAACTTTTTCATCAGTTTTTGAAATTATTTACTCCCAAATGAAGCCAGGCCCTGGCTGGTCATGACTGAAGCAGCCTCTGTTTTGCCGCTGCTGCAGAGCAAGTGCTCATTTTCCCTTGCTGTAAGTTGTCCCCTGCAAAGCTGCTTTACGATATCCACAGCTCGCTTTCTAGAGCCACCTTGTAAACCACACTCTCGGTCATCTCTTTCCTCTAGCCTCATGTCGATAACAAAGATATAGACGATGAGTTCAAGACCCTCTTTCAAAAGCTCTCTGGAGAGGTAAGTGGATTAAAGTGAAAGGAAAAGACTGGGACCTGTCTGATATGATTATGCAAATATTTGACTTGCCGGTTCCTTTTACTGTCTAGTCTTCAAAAAAACCAAGCAGTTCTCCCCTTTTATTAACTCACAGTTTCAGTTCAATTTATTTTACAATAGAACAATTTTACTATGTTGTTCCTCTTATTGGTGCAAAATGTGATTTGTTCCCTCGGTAATGCAGGGCATGGAATAACTTTGAAAATAGGGTTGATGGGAGTGAGGACTGTGAAAATATTATCCCACGGTGAAATAAATTACCTGTGGAGTTAGCGTATAATTCTGACAATTGCCTAGCTGGCCAATTCTTTCCTTTATATTTAGAAGCCCCAGGAATCAGAAAAACTGTTGGCTGAACTTTCTTTCTATTTATCGTATTTGACAAACCTCAGTACCTACAAAGCCCTGCTGCGCTAGCCCGTGGCTGTCACGTCAGATTTTCTCTTAATGAACAGGTGGCCACTGGCACTGAAGAGGCAAAACATCTCTTTAGTTAGAAAGACCTTTCTGAGTTTTGAGACAATTTTAGTATTGTTTGGCTGTAGTTTCCATAAGCCTGGACAATCTCAAACGCTCTCATGAACCAGTTCAGCTGAGAAAGAAGGCAGTCGCCCAGTTCAGTCAAACCTGTTAACAAGTTAATATTTACTGGGTTATCTCACCACGGCACCTAACAAACCACTTTTTTTCCCATTTGAAAGGCTAGGATGTAGTCATGGTTTCTGAGGATCTCCTCCATGTGATGTCTGATAATAAATCTAACCTGTTAAGAAAAAATTAAAGGTTTACATGCCTTAGATAAGGGTTGGAAGGAAAATAGTCCCCAGACATCTGACAGCAAACGAATACAGTTTGTTTCAAATAATTTTTTGTGTTAACATCTGAAATATGTTTTCTGTCCAGGACTGTGAAGTGACTGCAAATGAACTTCAAACTATCCTAAACCGGGTTTTGGCAAAGAGTGAGTAAGGTTATGTAGTTCCCATCGAATGGAGCCGAGAGGCGCGGGCTGAAATGGCGGGACAGAAAGTTGCTCTTTAGTCAGAGAGAATGTCTGTGCCTGGGTCCATCAGCTCACAGATGGGGTCTGTGCGAGCAAAACCCAGCTCTATCAACTAAGGGTGATGCAAAACTGAGTTTTTGTCTTCTTCTCCAACTTCTGTGGACAGATAGAGGCTTACCACCCCCAAGACCGGTAGCATCCCCTGCCCAGAGCCAAAAAAGCCGTGTTAATCAGCTGAAAGGAAATAGTGGAAGAAATGGCAGAGCATTTACTTGGCTAACAAGATTTTAAGGTGGCTGACACCTCCAAGGTTGTCTGCAGAAAAAATATTTGTCTAAAAGTGTTTCTGACTTGGATTTTTACTTCCTTTTTATACAGGAAAGGATATTAAAAGTGATGGATTCAACATTAACACTTGCAGGGAGATGATCAGCCTTCTAGATGTATCCTTTGAACACCATTTAATCACCTTTAAAGTTTCTGGATCTCCTTTGCAAAAATTCCTGACAAGACAGGCTAAGCTGACACTTCCATTGTCCAGGTGTATGGCTGGGGGCATAAAATTCAGCCAAGCAAGCAGCTCTCTCAGCTCAGGGTGGCAAAAACCTGAACCATTTGATCATTGGCTGCTTCTCTCACCTGCTCTGCGTCTGTCATTGCTTAAACTTTTCCCTAAAAATAGCAGGGAGGAGAGGCAGGGACCTTCTGCCTGGGTGCACGGGTGCAGTTTCAGATGCACATGCAGTGTGCTTGGCAGGAGGCAAGTTTTAAGCACAACCTCAATTTCCAGCTCTAAGTCAGATGCTGCTTATAAAGCACAGAGCTCAAAGCAGCAGAGACAGGCTGGAAAGCCTGTTTGAGCGGGAAGGCTCCGATACATGCTGTGCCTCCCTCCCTTCTGCATAGCTTGTAGGACACGTGGGTGCCAATAAGCTTTGTGTAGCCAAGGGAAAAGGAGAGGTCAGCACACCTGCCCAGTACTCCTCTGACATGCTGGGAAGGTAGCCAGTGCACTGGGAGGGTGAAGAGTCGTGCTGCCAGGATTACACTAATGTTGGCCTCATGACGTGGTCGTGTGGAGGTCAGCAGGGATTAGCTGCAGATTTTGTGGATCACTGGCTGTTTGCTTTACACTCCACAGCCTCCCAAACCCAACAGGGCAACTCAATAAGTACAGCATCATGGGGGCCAGCTCCTTGTTTCTGCATAATTTTCCATAGGAAGGGATGTTCAAGGCCCTGAAGGACCAGGGGGAAGACAGTTCCTGTCTCTGCTTTCTAACACTTGTCCCCTGCAAGGCCAGTCCTCTGTTTGCCTAAGGGCTTTAATCTACTGTTAACTGTACAAAATGCAAGTGGATCTAATCCTGCTTATATATTTAGCAATCCCATACATCATTCCTTGAGAGTGCAGATAGCCTAGAAATTCTTGGCATGCCTTTAGCTAAGCAAATGTAAAGCTGTGGGCATGTCTGTGTGAGATGGAGATGTATTACAAACAAGAATGAATATGGCATTAAGATGACACTGTGATGGGTGATTTGTTTTTATCAGAACTGGTTGCTCTCCAGCTTTGCTAAGGATAGAGCGATGCTGATTTTTGAACCATGCCTTAACATCCCCAGAAAAATGGGACCGGCACCTTGGGACTTGTAGAATTCAAGACACTTTGGATGAAGATTCAAAACTATTTGGTAACATAATGTTTCTAACTGTCTCCCCTTCTCTCTCAGTGCAGAAGCACAGATCCAGAACTGAGATAGGGTTAAGCCACCACAGGCAGATATGCCTGGAAACCTTCCTTCTCATGGCTGGAGTTTGTTCCAGGGCTCAGAAACACATCTGATTTAAAAGGACACAAGCAGATCCTCTTTCACCTTGGCCCCACCACTCTCCATAATTTGCAATACCTTATGGAAAGCCAGATTAACCCTCTTTCATTGCTGGCAAAGACAGTTCTCTGCTGCCTCCTGTATTGAAACTCATATGAACATGTCTCTGCTGTTGCGATATGTTACGTTGCCAGCTGAGCACCAGCAAACACAAGAAACACATATTTTGAGGACCTACAAAAACCTGGCTTTGTATTTTTTAAATCTTGTAGAAGTGCTGAATTATTTTTCTGACAGAGGATTTAATATCCCAAGATTCTGCACCCAGAATCAAGCAGTCTAAAGGAAGGTCAAATTTGGACCTGCTCTGTTTGACAACATCCCTTTTGGGCAAGTCTGCTGCTACCATGCTTGATGCTGGTCAGCACAGAGCATCTCTCCTGGAGGGTCATGAGTTGATGCTCAGTCCTCCTTCAGTTGGAGGCACCAGCTCTGTCCTGAGGCTGGTGTTGGCAGAGCAAGCCCTGAGAGCCAATTCCAATCTGAGCTGTAGGTCTGGGTGGCTTCTAATTCTGGATAATAAACCTGCTGGCAGTAGGAAGCATCTGTCATCTCGTCTGAAATATTAAGCAAAATGGACTTTGTTGCAGTGTTTGCCAAACGATAGGGTATTTTCCTCAGTGGCCTGTCTGCCACCATGTGACATGAAGGCAGATGGGCTGCCAGCCCATGGGAACGTGTTTCCCAGTCTGCCTTGCTTGCCAGAACCTACATGAAACATTTCCCTTGCTCATTAACATTTCAAAGAGTAGGAGCTTGGGCTGGTAGGGGCAGCTCCTGCTCCAGCCATCAGAAACCTGAGGCTGTGCCTGCAGGGCAGGGTGATGGTGTGGAAGCAGCACAGGCAGGCACAAATGCCCTGGCTTTAACCTAGCTACAGGAGCAGGGAGGATGGCAGGGCATGGGCTGCAGAGTGGACTAGCAAACCAAGGTTAAACCCTAGAGAATCCCTGGTTATTTCATTCTGGCTGCTACCTCCTGGCGAGCCTTGTGTTACCATGTCTTCGCTACCATTGTCACCCAGCCGTGAGAGCCAACGCCTGCCTGCCCGTGCTTGCACCATTACATTGCTGCACGGGCAGACGTTGAAAAGCTGTTTCCACATTCCCTCATTCCTTTGCTGCAGGCGATCTATAAGAAAGTGGACAGTGACTACTCCGGTACCATTGACTCCCATGAGATGCGAAATGCCCTCAGAGAGGCGGGTGAGTGTGCTGCTCGGGGACGCCGTCGGATCACTGCAGTCTCCCCACCAAACATCGCAAGAACAGTGGAGCCTTTAATGGCTTTGCTTCCCTCCCGTCTCCTAGATCACAGCGTTGCCGGTGCCATTCTCCCTTCCTGACAGTCGCATACTGCTACGTCCTTTTGCTGTTATATACATCAAACCCCATCCTCTGTTCTGCATTATGAACCACTGATATTTTTGTCCATGCTGTGACCGTTGCTTATCCATCTGATTATTACTTGCTCTATTTTTGGCCTCATTATTTCCTAATCTAATTGTCCTCTTTCAGAGCTATGTCCAAATCCTCTTTTTCCTTCATTTCCTCCCACCACCTTTCTCTACGCTAGAGAAGGTGCAAGCCTGATCAAGGCATGCCCCAGCGATCTCCTCTCTGATGTGTGCTATTCACTTTTGGAGCAGTGCTTGCCAGTTCAGGGGCATCTAGAAGAGCACTGGTTTTTTTTGATCTGCCTTACACTTGGTGGAGTGTATGTGAATGATCCAGAGACAGAAATAGCACTAATATGGGCCTGAATAGAGCCCAATGTGTTACGTGAGCAATTGGCTGTACTGCAATCACTGCTATTCAGCTGCAGCACCAAGACTTGCTAATTAGGGGTTTATCTGGGGAACATAGGACTGGTTGTGCTGCGAAACAATGTGAAATATGCAGTCTGACAAAATGCTGTGGGAGAACTTTATGCCTCTCTTCACCCAGTACAATGGGCTTTGGAAAGGATCCACAGCAAAGGTGGGTGATGGAGTCCAACAGACCTTCTGGGAGGAAGAGTCCTCAACTCTTCACCCAGGTCTGCCTGCATCTGCAGCGGTGCATGGGTAAGTGCCATCAAAGACTGCATATTAACTTGCTGTGTCAGTGATTCCTGTGCTTCCCATCCCTTTAGGTTTCACACTCAATGATCAGGTGCAGCAGAGCATTGTCAGCCGCTACGCCTGCAGCAAGCTGACCATCGATTTTGATGGCTTTGTGGCCTGTATGATCCGCTTGGAGACCCTGTTCAGTAAGTGCCTCCTCCGTTCATCAGACACGGGGAGTTCCTGAAAACTTTGGGGTTTTGTGAAGTGTTTGGTGTCTTTTAACTGTGAATGTAGTAAATTGCATGGAAATGTGAGTGTGCCAGCAAAATTGTGTCTGTTGGAGAAAGCAGTGGAGAAATAGCAGAACTGCCCTTCTGTCTGAATGACTATGGAGCGCGGGGGACATGTTTTCATAACCTACCATGCTTTTCTGCTTTACAGTCATCTACATTTTATGGTCAGTGCTCTGGCCCCCAGGTTGTTCCATCTCCTGTAAATGGTACCATTTATCATTTACAGTTCTTACTCAGACCTGATTTACAGGTTTGTCCCTGGATCATACCAGATGCTACTGCATCAGATTTTATAGTTGTCCTGCTGCCAACTCTCAGTTTGCTGCTGTAGATCTGACTATTCCGCCCCATAAAGCAGCTTAGCAATGACTTGTAAGAGGAAAGAAGAACAGCTGTAATGTTCTCTTACAGAACCAGTCTAGATTTCCAGTAGATCATGGCAAAAAGCCAGACTTCTACATTTTGTCAGACTGATTCTCTACATGCCAAACTCTGTGGTTTATATCCAGTATTTTTTCCCCCTTTTCTACTTTTCAGAAGTGTTTCATCTCCTGGACAAAGACAGGAGTGGAGTCGTCCAGCTCTCTCTGGCTGAGGTGAGGCTGGTCAGGTTGAAATAACACCTGGTTAAGCTACAGCAATGGACAACACTAAAATACATTTATTTAAAATCATGATTATAAGTGGTAAACTCAACAGTGATTCAAAGGGAAGGGGCTTTCTATATGAAAAGGCTCTTCAGCTTGGCAGACTTATCCAAATTAGTAGAATGAATTGACTTTATATGAGCAAAAAAGTAAAGATATGTTCAAAACCCCTAAAGTTGCTTGAGAAGATGCTTACACAGTGCGTTTTGCCATCTACTTTCAGAGGGCAGTGGTCAATTCATTAGAAAACACACAGCAGGGAACCGTTCTTGTCTGGCAGGGAGTGTACTGATCAACCTGCCAGAATTAGAAGAGACCTTTTAAGATGCCAGGTCTTTTTTTTTTCCCCACATTGTTTTTCATGCAAATTTCACCTGCTGAAGCTGTAATAAAAGCAATCAGCTTGAGTCTTCCCTTTGCAGAATATAAATCTATCTCAGGAAACAGCTGGAAGGGGCCTCAAGAGGTCCATCCAATTAGTCCTCTCAGCTGAAGACTGGCTCAAAGGGAGGAAGATGGCCAGGAAGCCCTGTGACCCTCCCTCACAGTTAGTTAAATCTAGCTGAAACTGTGCATCGCATACTCCAACCCTAGAATTTTTCAAAGGTCACACAGCTTGCCCTGGAGAACTGGTCTTCCCTCAGAAGAGACCCTACTTGCAATGTCTGAGGCTAATCCTGGCAGTAAATTTCCCCAAAGTTCCCGAACAGATGGATCTTGCACGTACAACAGATTAAAATGCAGCTCCAGCCTTTCCCAGCTTGTTCTCCCAGAGCCGCGGTGGAGTGCCCTGGTGGCACCCTGTGGACCTTCCGGATGATCTGACTCCTTGTTCTGTTTCTCCCTCAGTGGCTGTGCTGCACACTGGTTTGAACCACAATTGATGAATTCAGCAGAGACCTCTGAGGCTCTTCTGAACACGGAACCACTCGCTCAGCTTCTCCTTGTTATGGAAAGCAGAGAGAATAACTTGGATTTATTACTGGCGAGTTATTTTAAGCCCACTAAAAATGAAGTGATCCCTTGTCAGTTAGAAAATAAACACATACTTGAACAAAAAAAAGATAAAATAAACAAACCCAAACCTAACCTCCTTTACTTTTCCTGCCCAAAGAGTATTTTTGTGTGCCATGCTGAAACGTCCCAAATTTTGACTTACTGCAGATGGGCCTAGGTGGCTTCGGTTTGACTTCTGACTGTGCACCAAAGTTCAGCAGTGTTCAAAATCCTGGAAGGGATCTCCACTGCCTGCAACGTCCAGCATATGTTTCACAGAGAGAAACCCATGCTGAGAGCCTGGGCAAAATTTCTGTTGCTGCTCTGGCTACCTCCCTTCCCAGCCAATTGTCCACTTTGGCCAAGCATGCACAGAAGCTGGGGCTGAGGAGCTCGGAGGCAGACGATGAGCTGCTGAGAGCACAGGGGAATCAGGCATGGACACAGCCCCAAGGATGAACAGGGAATTAGGCAAACATGATGCCACTCATCCACGTGTCTTGGCTCAGGTTCCAGGAAAAGGAGTGAGGATAGAAGGCCATAGGCAAGTTGCTGCAGTTATTTCAGCTGAGTTTTTCTCCTATGAATGCTTGCCCATGTGTGTACTTCAGTGCCCAAAGGTGGCATTTGGCATTTTAGGAGGTGGGTGATTGGAGCCCAGAAACTCATGAAGGCAAGCGTGAAGGGGGGAACATAAAATGCACACGTCCAGGAGCTTGAGTGCGTGAGGGATGTGCTAATGTGGGTCATGATTTAAAGAAGAAACTGAAACTAATAGTCACTGGCTAGCGGTGTTATGCTTTCCTAAGATCTTGTAAAACCTTTGTCCTTTAAAAAAAATATTTCTGCATTTAATTTCACAGTATCACAATGAGTAATGGCACAGCAATGCAGGCAAGATAATCTAGCAGTCTTTTTTAGCAAGCAGAAAATATTTCTGCAACTCATAATAATCTGACGAGATGACATGGCTCTGACAGTTCTCCCTGGGAGTGGAAGGAGTGCAGGCAGAGATCTGTGTCCCCAGGGCAGATGTGGGCCAAGGTTCTGTCCCCCTCTCCCTTCAGTTCTGTGTTTGAGAGGGACCTTTTTCCATGCCTGCTTGTTCCTAAGCTCTTTAAGCAGGGAGAAAGCTGTTGTTTGGTTCCCATCTCTGAACACAGAATGCCTGGTGACAGCCCCCAAGCCTCTGCTTGACATCTCCCAGCATTTCTTCTTGGTGCTGACTACAGCTACTGACTAAAAGGGATGTATGACCTGTTTTGCTGTGTGGCTCTGCCTTTCTAATAGATGGTATTCACTGCTCTCATTTAGAGGTCCTCTTCCAGTAAAAGAAATAAATACTTTTTAGTTCAGGTTGCAGGATGAAAGCAGCCAGAGGGGGAACCGTAGGCTTTCTCCTGCTGTCCCTGTGCACCTACCACTGGTCATGACATGCGTGTTACCATGTCTTAGGTTACCACCGGTTTCTCATAGCACATATTTGCCTGCTGACCAACAATAGATGTCTACGTACCTCCACCTGCCTGGAAGACAGAGCTACCTGGGGGCAAGCTGAGGTCTCCAAAACCTTGAGAATTTTCTAGTCAGTGCTGTTCCCATTCAGTAAGATGAATGTGTCCTTCCCTGCCCTATATCTTGAGTATGCAACACATCTCCTTACTAACCGTGCAGCAGGGTTAGCTAACTGCTTGCAGCTTCAGATTTGCTTTCTGCTCACACGTGCTATTCATGAGTTCATTCCAATTATGATCACAGAGAGGTACCTCTCAACAGGGCTGGGAAAACTCAAGTATACACAGAAATCCATTGCGTGCTACCAGTTCTTCTCCCTTTACATCAAGCAAGATGCCTCCACCACAGTAATTCTCACAGTTATCTCAATGACTCTCACCCTCCTATACAGGATGGGCAAAGTGCTTGCACTCCATCTTCCTTTATCTCTGGGAAGCAGGCAGCTCCAGAGGAGCCACCTCCTCTTTCATTTGTTCTTTGAGCACAGCACTTGGCTGTCAGGTCTTGGAGAACAACTGCTCAAAAATAAGGCTTTTCATGGGATTGAATGTACTTCTCCTTTCTACTTGACGCATCTGTAAAAAGATGATTAATGTCTGCCTTATTTTCCTTCCTTGTCCTGCAAGCTGAACAAATCTCTGCGCTCATCAGTTCTCCCAGTTAGTCCTGATGGGGCTAAAATGCCTGTTGGCTAAAATGTCTGTTGTCTAAAATTCCTGCAGCAGCTCTTGTGGAAGCAGTGGGGCATGGTGGGCTGAGCCAGAGCTTGGTCATCTGGACTCCCTGCACTTTCATACCCTGCATGCTGGCTGTGCTTCATTTTCAGAGCTGTGAAGCCTTGCTAGCACCTGTTAGATTTGAGTAGCTCAGTCACAGGGAATTATAATGCAGGCAAGTCACAAAGGTTCATGAATTTGTGATACGTTCCCTGACACTATGAAAACCATGCTGCATGGCCTTGTCAGCACTTTATAAATAAGGTGGGGCAAAAGAGACCCCCATGAAAACTCCGCAATGGCTCTTCAGATCTTTCCTTTCTTTCTCCACGTTCCCACAGAAGTGGTTTCAGGTATGCTGCAGCCTTGTGAACTGAAAACTTGAACTCTGTACATTGCTCCTGTAAAATGTGATTCACATCAGACAGTGTTCAGAGTTCCAACCTCCTTGCGCAATAATTGTCTTGTGGTTGCCTATAGAGGAACTTCCCATGGGTATAAATCCTACCACATCAGCATCTGACACCAGCTTTGCACCAGAGTATATGTCTACATGAGGTGCGAGACAATCGCAGGGATTTGGGATTCTGCCTACGAGGTAGAAGGATAAAAAGAATCAACCTCATACATGCAATTATCTGTCACCTGCTTCATCCTCCCAGAACGGGAGATTTACAGCAGGATCTCTCCTCTCACATCATTGCAGGCTAATGATCAGATCCTTGGCTTACAAGTAAGCACAGAAGGAACAGTCCTTTTCAAACTCCTTTTCATTCTTTACTTCAGACAACCCTGCT
>NW_009258284.1:412503-433680 GCF_000687185.1 Egretta garzetta
GAACCTGACTCAACAGTATGTTTTAGTTCTTCATTTCCATACAGTTCAGACAACCTGGCATGCCTGGAAGCACTGGGATACTGTGAGCACGTTTTTTCCTTTCCATCTTATGCAAGATGCATCCCAGTCTGCTGTTGTTGTCATCCCATCTTAAGCTTATGGACTGGAGAGTCAAATAAAGTTCGTAAGAACAAGCGAGATCCTGAGTGCGAAAGGAACCCAAATTCCAAAGCTTTTGAAGTTTCTCCACCACTAATGATGTCCCCAGCGATAGTTAATCTTAAAGTAGTGCCCTGCTACTGCCTGACAAGCTTGTTGCCATGGTGTCTGTCTCTCTCTGTATAACTGGCACGTACAGCATAAAATCCTCTCTTTCTTTAATAGAGCAAATTACTTCACTTGTTCCTGTTGGCCACTCATTAACTCCTTCCTCTGTCTTTGAAATCTTGGATGCAGCTCTTACCTGAAGCACAGGCCCCCAGCAGCACAGCATCACCTGCCTGTGTGGGCGAGAGGGCTTAGCCAGTGCGGGTCTTGGGGAGGGTTGTGTGGGAAGAGAAAGAGCAGGTAGGCAGAAAATAATCCATAGGAACAGATCTGAGAGATGGACTAAAGAAGCACCTGCACAAACGCTGGGATAACAGCCAGGAAGGAGCTGAATGGATCAGCTTTTCATCCATGCAGGAGCTGAACAATGTCAGGAACTGGAGAAAATGGTTTATTCTTTGTCTCCTGCTGCTTTCAGGGAAGAAGGCATGTGGGCTCTCTTCATAATACACAGGGATGACTTAGAAAAACAAATGCTCTTCTTTTATTTGGAAAACTCTCCAAACAATGCTGGTTTTGCCTGTTTCCTCACCTCTAAATGTGCAAAAACTACGTTGCTGGCTCAAGGGGTGATTCGTGTATTTTAACCCACCTCCTATTAAATAAAAAAACCAAAACCAGTGATGCTTTCTTTAAGTTCAAGCTAGCTGATCCGCTCCTCAGTATGATCCCTCACCAAATCAGGTTTACCTAGGCTAGTTTACATGGAGTAGCTGGATCTAGCTCTTATACTGAAGATAACAGTGAGGGATTTCTTCCAACATCTTAAGGTATTTCAGGTGTCCCTACATTACAGAATCACAGAACCACAGAATGGCAAGGGTTGGAAGGGACCTCGGGAGATCATCTAGTCCAACCCTCCTGCTAAAGCAGGATCTCCTAGAACATGTTACACAGGACTTCGTGCATCTCCCCTATGAGGAAAGGCTGAGAGAGTTGGGTTGTTCAGCCTGAAGAAGAGAAGACTGAGAGGAGACCTCATCAACACATACAAATATCTTAAGGGTGGATGTCACGAGGACAGAGCCAGACCCTTTGCAGTGGTGCCCAGCGACAGGACAAGGGGCAATGGGTACAAACTGAAACATAAGAAGTTTCAGTTGAATATGAGGGAAAACTTCTTACTGTGAGGGTGACAGAACACTGGAACAGGCTGCCCAGGGGGGTTGTGGAGTCTCCTTCTCTGGAGATATTCAAAGCCCGCACAGTCCTACATATTTTTTGATATTTTCTCTCTTATTTCTCTAGCTGCACAGACAGTCACATTTTTATCTCTGCTGTACGCTTCTTGTCAACAGATACGGTAGAATGTTTCAGTGTTCCTCTGTTATATGTAAAAAACCACCGAGGCTGGTTTTGAAGGGGAATTTCCATTATCCTCCTGAGTTGTTCATTCCCTGCCAGCCAAGCGACAAGCTGTGCCCACATAACAGGGTCTATACTGGTGCTCCAGACCTGGTACATCACCCTCCGCTGCTGAGGTGGAGCAGCAGGAAAAAAAAAACTGAGGCCACATACCACCTTGAAGCTTATCACAGGTATGTGGGGTACAGAGCTTCCCAAGAAAACTGCTAAGCTATCCATGTAGAGAGCACCACAAACCTCTCCAAAGGTGTGTCTTCATGGCATTGTGAACACACGAGTACATTAAACACATTTCACAGTATGTGGATGTTTTCTCTGTGTCTTTACTCAACCTTGTATCTCCAAGGGGATGCTACTGAACTTCCCACCATGAATGTCACTGCCCTGGCAGGGGCAGTACAAGATATGAAGAGAAAATAAGCAACTGACCTCCATGCTGTCGAGGGCCTCTATTTAGAGACAAAAGCAAAGAAACTGATTTTTCACAAGGTACCCATAGCTCCCGTTGCCTCTCACACCTCTGAAAGAAGTCAGGCTACTGCATTGTCTGCTGAAGCTTTTAAAGGAAAAATAGAGTAGACCGGGGCAGTGTAAAATTGCTTTAAATATAAAATCATCAGTGCTTTGTTTAATAATGAATGGAATCCTTCTGCCACAGCTTAGCTGCAGATAGCACAGGATTTGGGATTTCCAGAGGTTTTTCACTTGTGTGTCTTATTTTCTCTGCACACCTTAACTGTTTAATTAGCCAGCACTCCTAGGCCAGTTCTTGGGCACAGCTGTCCGGATGCTGGGGGTTTAATGTCATCCATCTCTAATGCCATCCATGTAGGCTTCAGCAAAAAAGGAAATCTTTCCCTTTATTTAAAGATATTTACTCAATAATTGATATCAGTAAGATATCTGGCACAGTCACTAAGCTAGCTAGCTCAGAACTGGGTGTGTTTGTAAAGCTGTGTATGTTTTCCCAAGTTGTAATCACACTCTTAGACTGCTGTGTAAATTTACCCAGCGCCACACCGAAGCAGGTATGTTCTCCTGGGAGTTTAAAGGGGCTTTGTGACCACCACAGTTCATGGCAAATTGTGTTTTGCTACCTTTTAAAAGCTCATGATATTTGCTCATTAATTTGCAAGGAGGCGGAGCTCAGGAAACGCGGTGCTCGTCAAACACAGGATTGATTACTGGCGGGGGGGCCGACAGTTCATGGCAAATTGTGTTTTGCTACCTTTTAAAAGCTCATGATATTTGCTCATTAATTTGCAAGGAGGCGGAGCTCAGGAAACGCGGTGCTCGTCAAACACAGGATTGATTACTGGCGGTGGCCAGCGTTGCGGCAGGCAGTGGGGCATCCAGCAGGGGGTCCGTGCTGGAGGGCAGCGGCATCCCCGGGAGCTGTTCCGGCGTGTAGGTTGTGTCATGCGAAGGATGCTCCCCTCGACCTTGGGTGGCATCATCTGCTGGGGAAGCCTCGCCTGGGACGTGGTAACTGTGAGTACAGAAAAGTAGGAAAATATATTCAGTTTCAGAAGGAATCAGCATGGAATTAATTAAACAGAAGAAAGGAGATTAACGGAAAAATGAGAAAGTGATAAAGTACCAACCTGACCTCTAATTTGTAAAGCACCTTTAGCCAAAATCCTGAGAGAAGGAGCTATCTGAAGCAGCAGTTGTGAACTTAATAATAACAAAGTTGATTCCAGCAGAGAGTGCCAGCCTTCTACATGTTAATTTAATTGAACTTGTCTCAGTTTTGGGTTGGGAATTTTTGTGTGTGTGCGTGTACTTTTATACAGGCTGATAGTTTGAATTTCAGACATGCTGGTCTGGTGCATGAAAGCTTGAATGAGAAATCATCTAATCAAATTTTAGTGTCCAAGCTGACTAGAGCACAAGCAATGAACAAGCTTTATGGAGACAGAAAATAAAATTAATTTCACAGTTCGTGCCTTGTATTGTATGGTGATACCAGTAACATGAGTAACAAGAAAAAATCATGGCTTTAAAAATTATATAGGTCACACCAGGGATTTCCCTTGTGTTCTGTCAGGTTAGTAGAAAGGTTAAGTGCAGCCTTCTGAATTAGGAGCTTAAGGCTCAGTTCTCTTTGCTAGTGACTTCCAGGGTATCCTTGGGGCATTCACTTAAACTGTCCCTCACCTGCATTTAGACCCTGACTCCAACACTGCACTGCTCAGACTTGCTGCCTGCCTGTGGAGATACCACCACCCAGAGGTGCTGCAGATTTTGTGCTGGAGCTGCTGAGGTCCCTGAAAGCTGTGTTTCTCTAAATGTGCAGAAATATTACAGTTTTGACAGTTTTCAGGTTTTGGCATCTAGCTCAGACTGCGGGCTAACCAGGTTTCAAATACTAGATGTTTCTCTAGGAAGGAGTCCTTTGAGAGACAGTCCAAGAGGCATCTCTGAGGATGCTTAAAGCATGGCAGGATGATCCCGTTCTTTTTGAAGCGCAGTAATAGCACTACTTTTGTCTGGAATATGTCTACAGAGGAATTGTTTCCCTGCCACTTTCACTCTCCTCCCATACATTGTGGTGTAGTGGCACACAACTAGGATGTATGTGAGAAGCTCTGCTTCAAGCCCCCCCTTCTCTTTAGATCATAGAATCATAGAATCATTTAGGTCGGAAAAGACATTTAGCATCATCAAATCCAGCCATTAACCTAACACTGCCATTCCACCACTAAACCATGTCCCTAAGCACCTCGTCTACCCTTCTTTTGATGATACAAGTCATCACCTCCTGTCCCCAGGAGAGGCTTTACCACCTAGCCCAGGGGTGATATTGGAGACGAGGTGCCTCGCCATTCTTTCTCTGGAATTTATGCCACTATACAAAATAAATTCTAATATTCACATGCCAGGAATACAGAAAGCCTGCATGAGACAGAGCACTCTGAGGGGTAGATCTCCTCCATGGGGCAGCGTAGCCTGAGGCCTGACCCCCAAAAGAAGTGCTGATCATGGGTGGGAGCTCAGCACAAATGACTTCATGGCAAAGGTCTATGAGTCCTGCATCCCAGGGGGTCCCAGTGACCGCGGCACCGATAGACTTAGAATCATAGAATCATAGAATCATTTAGCTGGAAAAGATCTTTAAGATCATCAAGTCCAACCGTTAACCTAACACTTCCAAGTCCACCACTAAACCACATCCCTAAGCACCACATCTGGATGTCTTTTAAATACCTCCAGGGATGGGGACTCCACCACCTCTCTGGGCAGCCCGTTCCAATGCTTGTCAACCCTTATGGTGAAGAAATTTTTCCTAATATCTAATATAAACCTCCCCTGATGCAACTTGAGGCCATTTCCTCTTGTCCTATCACTTGTTACTTGGGAGAAGACACCAACACCCACCTCGCTACAACCTGCTGTCAAGAGAGGTAGGGTGAAGTATTCTGATGTATGTAGTAAATTATGCTCTGTGCCACTGGAGTGGTCAATAGAGAATCCTGGGAATACAGCTCATTCAGAGACACTGTAAAACCAATTACACCACCAGCAGACCTTAAAAGTACCACAGAGCTAGACAAGACCATGCCGCAACATGTCTTCACCCTGCACTCCCTAAACGTTTACTTCTAATTAATTTTCTTAATTGCATAACAGTGCACTTCCTAATTGCACTGGGGAACCACTCTTGGATTGTAACAGGGTCTTTATCTCTTGCTCAGATTATTCTGGCTGTCGCTCTATCAGCGTACTCCCCAGCCTAATTTTGTGCTAGCCCGTATGTCTACAAGCACAGACTGCTTGGGGAATGCTTGACAGATCCTTCAACTGATGCAGCTACATCTCCAAGGACCAGATGGGTACCCTTATTCACACTGAGTTACTACTTGAGCAGTGCCATTGAAATCAGTGGGACCACTGTGGAGATGCTTACTGCTTGATGGAAGGGTTTTGTTAAGAGCTCCTATAAACAACAGCCAGAGGAAGCCATTTGCAGTGCACGTCCACAGCTTTATTGGCCCTACAGTACCCAGGAGCTAGACCATGTGTTCTTGAGTGCCGTCTAAGTTGGGGAGTAACTAAGTCCTTATCAACAGATGGCATGCTTTGGAAACAGGGAGCACAATCAGCCCCCAAATTAGCCATTTTCACATGATGCCGACAGAAATGAGGAACCCATACCCCCAAATACCTCCATTTATCTCAGCATTGTAACTGGAATACACGACAGTATAGGCAGGTAATGTAATAAACCCATGCAAGAGTAATTACAATCGAACAGTAAAAAGACAGGCAAACCAAAATCCCAGCGTGAAGAGTCTGGTTTGAAGGAACATGCATCCCAGTGCTGCCAAACACATCTGCCAGGCAGTAGTGCACTTTTTGTTTCACTTGGCTACACACGTGACTCAGGTTAGAGTTAGACTGAAGTCTATTCCACATTTTTCAATGGCACCGATGTGCTTTAACACAGTGTTGGTGCCTCTGCGTTTCCACCACTACTGGGAAGTAACTGGAGTCTGGGTCCTTTTTTCCCTAGCCCCATATTTTGCTGGAACCAATGAAGTATTTCATAATAATGCTTGGTAGATGTTGTATCTCTTTTCCTACTTTGTTTTCAAATTTTGTAAAACCTGACTTCTTAGCCAGTGGGTTTGCAGGAGCTCTCCCCAAAACCATCTGATTCGCTCCAGGAGATAGGAAATCAGATCAAAGGAAATATATTTTACAAAATACTAACTAAAATGTGGAGTTTATTGTCACTAGATGTTGTAGGTCTACAGTATTTGGCAAGATGAGAAAAAAGATCAGACATCTGTATAGCTGAAAAGGGTGATCAGTGTTTTAATAATTATTGCTAAAACTTCTTTTGGAAAATTATGACACCTCATGATTTCAGACTTTGAGCTGATCTCTAACATTAGAGATTGAGAGCAAATGTACCATGAAGTTTAAAATATCCCTCCATCTGTGTGGCTACTCCGAAACACTTAATCTTGGACACTTTGACATGGGATGGTCTACTGGATGGACCACAGATCACTTCCAGGGGACCAGTGTTTGCTTCATGTTGTATCAAATAGACTTTTGCTGTGCAATTACAACGAGCACTTTGTACTTCACCCCCCTGCGTTGCCAGGAGCCTGATGTCAGCTTCTGCTTTGCCAAGCAGAAGGAACTTGTGATGCCCTCTCAGAAAGATTTCACTTTTCCTCCTCCTTCCTTTTCTGCTTTTACTGCATCCTAAATAAATGCAGCAGAATGGTAAATTATATGTTTATTCTTTATTTATAGACCTATAAGGCAATGGAGACTGTGAAAGGTATTTGCAAAGCACAGTTCTAGGCAATTATTGAATTGTCTGAAATATGTTTGACCAGTAACGATTACTCTAAAGCAGAAGACAACCTATGAAAGTGTAATTGTCTCTTTCTATAAAAAGTAACTTTCAATGTGTGGGCTTGAGGGCACTAAGACGTGTTAAAAATATTTCACATAATCCCGGTCTCTGCCAATTTTGAAAAACCTGTCTGGATCCCTAGGGCTCCCTCAGGAAGCGCAGCATAGGGACAGCCCGTGGCTCTGATTTCCAGATCTGATCATAATGGTGACTATAGTCCCTGGATCACCTGAAAACATCCCTTCATAATTCTTGTTTTCTAACAGCTCTAGAAAATTACTTGTGGGATTAAATAAAAACACGCTGGAATTTTAAATAGCTGCCCTGATAGAGATCAGTCCCCAAAGAGGAAGGATCTGGGTACTCAAAGGGACAAATATTTCTGTCTGCAAACAAGCTGCTTAGTGATGATGCTATACAAGTTGTAATGCTTCCTTTTCATCTTGCCCTTTTAACACAATTGCAGCAACACATGGCTTCAGTCTGAGTTTTCCCTGTCATCCATTCCAGTGACCAAGATCTGTGAGACAGATCTGCTTTCAAATTGGGTAAGACATGTACCAGGTGCTGCATCCATGAGCACCGTACAAACAATGAAATCCAAAAATTGCCTTTCAGCGCAGCCTGATTAGAACCAGTATAAAACAGCAGTGAGAGCTGCCTGAGCCTCGGGATCCATCTCACCGTTTGCCCTCCGCAATGCATTTCAGACTGCGCTGCCAGTGGCTTTCCCACCATTGCACTTTCTAAGAGTACAAATGGAGGATGGCAGGCTGTGAAAGCAAACCATCTCTGGAGGTATTTAAAAGACGGGTAGACGAGGTGCTTAGGGACATGGTTTAGTGGTGGGATGGCAGGGTTAGGTTAATGGTTGGACTTGGTGATCTTAAAGGCCTTTTCCAACCTAAATGACTCTATGATTCTGTGATTCTATGGTTATGCGATTGCTATTAGGCTGGGACTTGGGAGATTTGGCTCGGACTCTCAACTGTGTCGTAAATGACTTGCACGGTTTTGAGAAAGTAATTTCATCTCTCCTGGGGTCTCCATTTCCCATATTTTCTGTCCTTTTTTCAACAGGCTGGCTCTTCCATCTGCATGAACTAGACATAAACTGCTGCTCAGCCCGCATTTCTGCACTAGCACCATGATTCAATCCTCATGTTGGGATCTCTCTCTATGTGTGGCAGTCTGCTATACTAGAAATGCAATACCATGCCAACCGTGCAAATCCTCTTTTGAAAATGAAAAGTTCCTCTGCATGCAGGCTGGCAGAGCTCTGTGTCTTCTGTCACCCACGATATTCATACGAAATTATATGCTCAGTTTCCAAGCAAAATTGTTGTTAACCTTCTCAGTGACACCCATCAACCTGGGCAGATGTCCCAGGCCATCGTGAGGAACACAGGTTCCACCAAACAAAATAGGCCCCAATATTCTTTTTCAGCCTGGACACTGAATGACATCTTTGCTTTAAGTGAGTTTGCAAAGTATAAACGTTTGGGAACTCAGTACATGATTCTCCTGGTGATATAGAAAGGAAATAAAATCTGGACCACACTTTTCAGGGTTTATAGGAGTAACAGGAATAAAAGGCAATAAAACACGAGTATTATCACTGAAGGCACAAGTTTGACTCTAATACAAGCAAAGGTCAGATCAGCTAATAAAACAGTTCATTCTTTCCAGTTCAGATTAGGAGGGTGCTTTAATCCTCAAAACATCCTTGTTGAACATACTCACATATGCCAGTGCCCGTGGCTAGCTCTAAAAATAATAAGCATGATTCATTTCAGTTTTGGACATGAGTTGAACTATGAGGATCGTGATTCACTACATGGGGAAGAGTCAAGGGGATATCGCATGTTCAGGCTCAGATGAAGGAGTTAGTATCCCTTGTTTTCAAAAGCAATTTCAAGGCTGGAACTGTGTAACCTCAGAGATCCAGTGAGTACTTGTGCATGGCAGGACTATCAGCTCCTTTTGGCAGGGCCTGGACATTTTTAAGCAGAGCTTTTCTGGAATTTTTCTTTCCAGTTCAGTTGCTCACAAGCAGAGGAAAACTTCAGCTCCCCTTGGGTTCTGCCATAATGTGCTGCTGGGTGCTCTCAGCTGGCTGGTGCATGGTGGCACGGAGAGAGATGGGCTGCCTTGGAGTTCAGAACAAGCTGTATCAGAGGAGAATCAAGGTCAAAGACCCTTACGGGAATGTCCACCCCATTTTTAAAGGTCCTCTGCTGAGAAACCTGTTTAAGAAACATGGCCAAAATGAGCCAAAGAGGTATGAATGATAGAGAGGTGTTGCAAGTATCTCCTCTCCCAGAGAGACTTCTGAGTGACTCAGTCTGGTCTTGTTTTGGTTGTTGAAATTCTAATTATCTCTATTGCTTTTTTCCATGTGGAATTTATTATGTCCATTTCTATCCTGAATGCAGTATTTTCTGTCTCTAGAGAGACATGGACAGATTGCAAAATCTACTAGGTATTGATTTTGTTGACACTGAACTTTAAATTAGAGCTAATTTCCGAGCACATGTAAAGAATGTTGTGAATTTGTTTAAAAAAATAACTCAATGAAGCATACTAAAATTGGTAGTTACCATTTATAATATAGGCCCAATACCCTGACCAGGGCCCAATATGCTGACCAGACCCATCCCACAGGGAAGTCTTCTGCCTCCCTGGGACCTGGGTTAGAGATGTTATCAGGAAACTCCCTGGTCTGGTACAGCCCCTCTGATTATCACCCGCTGTTGGTTATGCAGGTTGGCAGTGATGAGGTTGCGGAGAGAAGTCCAAAAGCGATCAAAAGGGACTTCCCGACACTGGGGCGATTGGTTGAAGGATCAGTAGCACAGGTAGTGTTTTCCCCAATCCTGTCAGTGGCAGGGAAGAATACTGAAAGGAGCAGGAAAGCTCACCTGATTAACATGCAGCTCAGAGGTTGGTGCTGTTGATGGAATTTTGGTTTTTTTGATTATGGGGAGGTTTACACAGCACCGGTCCTGCTGGCGACAGATGGAGTTCAGCTGTCTCAAAGGGGGAAAAAGATTCTTGCTCATGAGTTGATGAGGCTCATCGAGAGGGCTTTAAACCAGGTTTGAAGGGGGAAGGGGATATAACAAGGCTCACTAGCGAGGCGCCTAGGGGTGGCATGCCAATGTTGGGGGGGAAATCGATAGCCCAGCCCAAGTGCATCTACCAATGCATGCAGCATGGGCAAAAAACAGGAGCTGGAAGCCATTGTGCAGCAGGATAGCTATGACTTAGTCGCCATCACAGAAACATGGTGGGATGACTCCCATGGCTGGAGTGCTGCAATGGATGGCTATAAGATCTTCAGAAGGGACAGGCAAGGAAGGAGAGGTGGTGGGGTGGCTCTGTATGTTAGGGAGTGTTTAGATTGTATAGAGCTCAATGATTATGATGATAAGGTCAGATGCTTATGGGTAAGGATGAGGGGGAAGGCCAACAAGGCAGGTATCCTGCTGGGAGTCTGTTGTAGACCACCCAAACAGGATGAAGAGGTAGATGAAGCATTCTACAAGTGGCTGGCAGAAGTCTCATGATTGCTAGCCCTTGTTTTCATGGGCGTCTTCAACTTAGCAGATGTCTGCTGTAAGTACAATACAGGAGAGAGGGAACAGTCTAGGAGGTTCCTGGAGTGTGTGGAAGACAACTTCCTGCGTCAGGGAGGTTTTGATTGATATTAGGAAAAATTTCTTAAAGAGCGGTCAAGCATTGGAACAGGCTGCCCAGGGAAGTGGTGGAGTCACCATCCCTGGAGGTGTTCAGAAAACATGTAGATGTGGCACTTCAGGTCATGGTTTAGTAGGCATGGTGGTTTTGGGTTGATGGTTGGACTTGGAGGTCTTTTCCAACCTTAATGATTCTATGAAAATAATAACATAAACCTTATGATAACCAAATCTGAATATTATAGAGATGCATATCTTTTTATCTTTAGAAAAAAAAATATGTAAAATGACAGGGAGATCAATGATACTTAAAAAGTCAATTAGAACAAAGCATTGCCCCTGGCTTTCCAGATGGCTGCATCCTTTATTTCCAGCTAGAAAGGTGTGCCCCTAACTTGGTATTCAATACAGCCATGCTGCCAGTGTCTTCCACCCATGCCTGCCGGCTGGAACTGTCGTAAAGAGATGCTTCAGTGCGGAATCAAACTGTCAGCATGGGACTGATCCCAAGCTTGAGCCCAACCCCAAATCACATCAACTGCTTTGGTGCAAACCTGTGCCTGGGCACAGGCTTTGGGTGAGCCCTGGCGCACGGCTGGGAGACATGAAAAAAGGACTGAGCCTGTGTGTCCTCTCGCCTGAGGTGTGGGGCAACACCGGTGCCCCAGCTGGGTCCTCCAGCTCTGCACCCTGAGGCAGGGAGCCAGAGGCTGAGAAACGTCAACCAAGGTCCTTCTTGAAAGGATCTGTCATCCTATGGGGTAAGATACCATGGGGCATGGAGGCGGATGAGCCACTAGAAATTCATAAAATTAGGGTGAGGGAGTACCAAGGAGTATCATCAGACTAACTCTTAGGATTGTAATGCTGTTTTTTATAAGCAGCTGAATGTCACTGTGAAAAATGTTTATATTGTGAAGAATAAACAGAATCTTTTTTATTGCTGACTTGAATCCCTCTTTATGCCTTTGCAGTACCCCAAGGCTGACATTTCATGTCCTTGTTGTATTCAGTTTAGTCTGTTATTATTTTGGGTTCGTATGTGGCTTTTTTTTTTTTTTTGCTAATTTGATAAATGTTTTGTGTATGTGACCTGAAAACCACAAGATAAAGTTCAGTTGGATAATTTTAATGAAATCTGGGAGGTTGGGAGCGAAAATCAGGAGGTGTTTGAAGAAAATGCTTGTATTTCACACTGTGTTGCAGCAGCTGAAATTAAGTTCTGATTAATACTGTTCACAACCAGTAGTAAGTGACTGTACTGACCTTTGACTGTCAGTAGTTTTTTAATACATGCCGGAGGTCAAACAAGTAAAAGACCAAGGACGTATGGCCAGCGGGCATGATGGGGAGAAAGCAGGGAGGGGGTATTAATGTGTTACACGTGACATGTACATGCCTGCTATTTAACTACAGTTCGTTCCTACTTCATACCCTCAGGCAGCCTGAAGCTAATAACCCTGTCATCTGGAGAGACAACACAACACTGATCGTCGCAATTTCACTAAATAAATAGTTTTAAATTAATCATATCGCATCCTTATAAGACCAGCTCTGGTTGACTCCTCGCTTGGCTTACCTTGTCAGGACTGACTGTATTAATTTTACAGGTAAAGCTGTGTGTGCTTGCACACCAGCTGATGCTGAGTGCCTCTCCGTGTCACCTACTATCTGCACCTCTCTGACCTCCTGAAATTGCGATGAACAAGGCTCACTGGGCAGGGAAAAGCCAGAGAATTTTTCCCTTCTCATTTAGCACTGTACGATGCCACCCCGCGGCTGCGCACGTCTCCCATTGAGGTTGTTATTTACAGTCACCTCAGCTATGTCAGTTTATCTCAAGGCATAAAAGACTGCAATCCAAATGCACGCCCGGAGCTTGCAACTCAGCTCTCCTACGTGTAACTATGCACCACAGCAGCTCCCTCGACCAGTTTGATAAGCTCAGAGTCTGCCGGTTGATAAAGTAGCCTCTTTATTTTGATACCCCAATGATACAACTGGTACTGACAAGCTGCAGAGAGAAGGGTTGGAGTAATGGGCAGGTAGCAGAGTGGGCAGAGGGAGATCTTGGAAAGCTCTCAGCCTGCCTCTATAACAGCTACTTGAGAAACGTGTCTCAATTCAGTTTAGTTTTTTTTTATTTTGGGTTCGTATGTGGCTTTTTTTTTTTTTTGCTAATTTGATAAACGTTTTGTGTATGTGACCTGAAAACCACAAGATAAAGTTCAGTTGGATAATTTTAATGAAATCTGGGAGGTTGGGAGCGAAAATCAGGAGGTGTTTGAAGAAAATGCTTGTATTTCACACTGTGTTGCAGCAGCTGAAATTAAGTTCTGATTAATACTGTTCACAACCAGTAGTAAGTGACTGTACTGACCTTTGACTGTCAGTAGTTTTTTAATACATGCCGGAGGTCAAACAAGTAAAAGACCAAGGACGTATGGCCAGCGGGCATGATGGGGAGAAAGCAGGGAGGGGGTATTAATGTGTTACACGTGACATGTACATGCCTGCTATTTAACTACAGTTCGTTCCTACTTCATACCCTCAGGCAGCCTGAAGCTAATAACCCTGTCATCTGGAGAGACAACACAACACTGATCGTCGCAATTTCACTAAATAAATAGTTTTAAATTAATCATATCGCATCCTTATAAGACCAGCTCTGGTTGACTCCTCGCTTGGCTTACCTTGTCAGGACTGACTGTATTAATTTTACAGGTAAAGCTGTGTGTGCTTGCACACCAGCTGATGCTGAGTGCCTCTCCGTGTCACCTACTATCTGCACCTCTCTGACCTCCTGAAATTGCGATGAACAAGGCTCACTGGGCAGGGAAAAGCCAGAGAATTTTTCCCTTCTCATTTAGCACTGTACGATGCCACCCCGCGGCTGCGCACGTCTCCCATTGAGGTTGTTATTTACAGTCACCTCAGCTATGTCAGTTTATCTCAAGGCATAAAAGACTGCAATCCAAATGCACGCCCGGAGCTTGCAACTCAGCTCTCCTACGTGTAACTATGCACCACAGCAGCTCCCTCGACCAGTTTGATAAGCTCAGAGTCTGCCGGTTGATAAAGTAGCCTCTTTATTTTGATACCCCAATGATACAACTGGTACTGACAAGCTGCAGAGAGAAGGGTTGGAGTAATGGGCAGGTAGTAGAGTGGGCAGAGGGAGATCTTGGAAAGCTCTCAGCCTGCCTCTATAACAGCTACTTGAGAAACGTGTCTCAAAATGCTCTTTTTGTCAGAAAGTGCCTCTGTGTTGAAACAAATCAGGTCTACTGCATTTTCGGTCTCAGAGTACAGCTGAAGCAGGATGGGAATATCAATGAATTGCTTCAATTTTTTTCCTCAAAATTTTAATTTACAGGAGAAATGTTTGACATTACAGCATTGACATGATTGTAATATCATCTTCAAGCAAAAAACCCTCATGGTTTTGGCTTTTAAACCTTGATTTAGAATAAGGGAGAAGCAAGGACATTCAAAGTAATGGTAATTCTCTTGGGGCAGCAAAAAATTCCCCACCAATTATGGCCTGGCATGTTACAAACTGGACACAAATTTCAATTTTGGAACTCGTTTCAACAGTCTAGTTGAACATTCACCTTAGAGATCCTTCTGGTCCATGAAAGGTCCATCCTTCAGAGTCTTCTAAGCCAAAGGCATGTGACCTCCTCTGGCCTTGTTCTTCTCTGCTCTGTTTTCTAGGATGAAGCACTACAGTCCAGGTGTTCAGGGTGAGGGAAAGGAAGAGGGAATGGAGGTGTAGAGTGTTACTGCATTCCCAGTACACCTATGCAATGTTCTTTTTAATGTCATAGTGCATCAGTGGGTGCTAACAAATGGTGGCTCCTAAACAGTAGGATTTTCTAAAGGGGAGAATAGCAATGAGACCACGTCCTGCTTTTGTTGAAACTACTAGCCAATACTTCAAAGAAAAGGTGTTCAAGGGACTTAGATGGCACATCAGGACACCACCTGTGAAGGAGCAGTTTAGTAAGACCTGTGGAGAGTGATATTTAGAGGGTGAATCTGGGATTACTAAGTGTGCTGCAAATTTCACTCTACATTTTTAGTCAACCTGTGTTTGGGATGATTAAAGGCAAATAACTGAGTAGCTGGGTTCCCGAGAAGGGAAAAACCAAACCCACGGAGTGGAGCACAAGAAAACAATAGCTGGGCTGAGAATCAACAGCTCTTAGGTGGGAGCTGAGGAACGTGCGTAATAGCACGTTGTGTTCCCACAAGTGGTCTAACCAGACTGCCACGGCTTAGCCTCCTGAGTTAGACAAGCACTTGCCTTCTCTGGGGGAATTACAGAGCATCGCTCACCACCAGACACAGTACGCAGGATTTTCTCCCCCAGTATACAGTGTTCCCTAAGGCAGTCTGTCCTCCATGTAGTCAAGAAGAAAAGACAATCCCTAAACACTCCATGAGGTTCTCAACTATGCTATCATTAAAAAAAAAAATTACCAGTCTTAAGATAATCCTGAAACTATACCTGTAATCATAGAATCATAGAATCATTTAGGTTGGAAAAGACCTCCAAGATCATCAAGTCCAACTTGTAAGTACAAATGGGGGCAAGTAGAAGCCATCACAAGATGTATATGAGACACTGTACTACAGCAATCCCTCAAGTCATTCTTTGGGCCCATGCTAAGAAGGATTTTCTCCCTTCAGACCATTAATCATGCTTGCCAATGGGCTCTAAGAGAAACACAAGTTTAACTGCTGTTGGCCCCTTTTGCAGATGTTTTTCTTTGAAGAGAGAGACTGGCAAAGCTCAAGAGACACAGTAGTTCAGAAGGCACTGCAGGAAACACACCCAGGTTCCTCAGGATTTGTATCCTCCCAGCAGCCATATTTCCACTATAGGAAAATTGCCCGATTAGCAATATTTTATCACTTGTAGTATAAGAGATCTCCTCTCTCAACAGCTGTTTACTTTATAGTTTTCTCAGTAAAATTTGCATCTATTTAAGATAACTGAGCCTAATGATTTAATTGGCAACTGCTATTAGATGTTCTCAAAAAGTTTGATCTGCATTCAAGGTTGATAGTAGCAGGAGTGAATTATAGACTTAAGTCTCTAGTTGAAGGAAATAGGTTTCAGCGTCTCCTCAGAAGGAATTTGGTTCTGATTAACGTGAACAGGGCAGTATAACAGTTGATGAGAGCGAAGACTGTTTATGGGAGGGAAAATGGTTATTTACCAGCAGAATTATATTGCTATCTTTATTGCCGAAATCAAGTATGAAAACTCTGTGTCTTATATGGATGTAATAGAGGGACACAGGTTGTCCCATGGCAAGGAAGTATTGGCAAAAGGAAGTGTTTGCTTTTGGGTTTCTTTTTATTAAGACTGACTTTCTCCAGCCAAGGTCACTTTACACTATTTTCTCCTCCGCCTCAGTTGAGAGACACATCCACAGAGGCATTGAGAGGTTGGCTAAGCCTACACTGTACTAAAGACTTCTTTTACTTCAAGGTTGGAGAAAGATTTGCAAGATAACATGCTTTCACCAAAGCCCCTGAAGTTACGCAAATCAACAAACTCTCAACACTTGTATCACATTGATTTTTGAGTTCATGGGAACCCTCAACAGTCCAAACTGGAAATTGAAACGGTGCTAGGAGCTGCTCTAACTTGTGTTCTAGCTCATGTAATCCCACAGTCCTTCTGCATCAGGAAAAGAACTAAAAGAGAAAGATGCCATGACCCTCAGCTCTAACTTCTTTTCTCCAGCTGCTAACATGCATGTGGGACATGTGCCAAATGGCTCTTTTACAGAGTGCATTGAAGAATGACAGGGTCCAGGCTGATGTTGTGTGTCCTGTGCAGCAGGGCTGAACACGAACCATACATTTGCTGCAGGACTAATTTAAATTGTATGTGTTTTCTCAGCTGCTCCACACAGGCACAGTGGGCTTGCCTGTAGCATTAGGGAGGGTCTTTCTCATTCTTCTCCTCCCTGGGCCACACATAATTTTAATGTTCTTTTACCTTTTTTCATATGGGATTTTTGCCATAACATCCTCAGCTGAGACAGATTTACCCAAGCAAGCAGAGAGAGTTCCAGTCTTGGAGCTTGGATCTGGAGTCTGTATTCAAATCTCTGCAGTCTTACAAAGGGTCTGAGGGTAAGACGTGCATCTCTCTTGGCTCTGGACTGTCGCTGGTGGCGTGATGTATTGCCTCGCAGGGGGATTCAAAGCACCTCCCAGTTGATGCCTGTGTCTTTGGTTCTTTCCAGCAAAATGTGTTTTCTTTCCCCACTGTGTACCAGACCATGACATGCAACAGTGCTAGCTAGCCCCAGGTACTCCTTGGGAAGTCCTGTTATGCTGGAGAGAACTCTGGCATATCGTAGACCCTTGTGTATGGGACTGGCTTCAACCTACCCCCAAGCTAAACAACACGCAGGTGGAGGAGGCTGGCTATTTTAATGGCTTTGTACAAACCACTGCATGCAACCTCGTCGGGTTCATGAGCTTGTCTGAAAATAGTGACTGTATTTGGATCTTGTAATAAAGAGAGGCAGCTGTAGCTAGATTAAGGAAGAGGTGTTCTCCTAAATCTCAGTGGAATTTTCTTCGGGAATATTGCTCAGAAGAGACATCCTGGCTGCTCAGAGGTGGGTAGTGTCATAAATAAATGGCAGTTAAATGGAGAAGGGGAAAGAGGAGATGAGAAAGTGTGAGGAATAATAATGAGGAGTTAAAAATCCCTAAGGAGAATATCAACTATAGGTTACCTGAAGTACAGCGCAATGTTTAAGGTCAGAGTAATTCTGTTTTCAAGCCACATCATTGCCAGTATTAAAAATAAAAAGAAGAAATAATGTTATAGCCTTGACACAGTGTTTTCATTTCAGACTTGGTATAAATACTTGCAATACCACTGTCATTCAAGTCCCTCCTGTTTAGCCCAGACCCACCTTTTCCCCATTGTTTCTGTGCTTTTGCCATTTCCACCACACCAGCCGCCTCTGACCTAGAGCAAGTCTCCCTCTGTATCGCCGTTCCCTTTCTGTAAAATGTGGGTGATAGTACAGCAAGCCTGCAAGAAACAAATGCCCTGGCTGAACATTATCATAGTGGGTGCTGTGAACATAGCCTAAGGAAAAATGCTCGCAAACATAAGGTGAATTCAAGTTTAAAACGGCTGCAATGACAGGCTGATCTAAAACTTCTGTTCTAGTTGCCCTTGGCTTTTTGGGGTGTTTCAAAATCAGATTCCACTGCAGTAACATGCAATGCCATGTGTCTGAGGGAGTGCACGTGCTGGTTCACATTAGTGTCCTTTAGTATGAAGGGCTGGCTGCCAGTCAAAGGCTCCCTTCATCCAAGCTCAAATTAACTCCATGCCGTTCAGCAATGCCAGCTCTGCATGCATCTGCTGCTTCTCCTCTCTTATTTAGACTAATGAGGGCAGAGCCCACACATCTTGTTAAATGTTTGCTGTAGTGTTCAAAGTCTTGGGGAGGCTTGAAAAAAACCCCAACCAAAACCTAAGGCCAAGCTCACCAGCATTTCCAGAACAGTTTTGATACATGACCAGGTAGCTTGAAGTTATTACAATATTTGATAAGAAAAAAGGTTCCTATGTTCATGAAGGAGCTGGGAAAGCAACAGCATGTCCTGGAAACATGAAGAACATGAAGGCAATTGGAGCTAGGAGTCAGCATGGATTCAGCAACAAACCTGATAACCTTCTACGGTGCCCGACCTGATAACCTTCTATGGTGAAATGACTGGCTTGAGAGATGAGGGGAGAGCAGGCGCCATTGTACATCCAGACATCAGGAAGGACTTCCTCACTGTCTGCCAGAATACCCTCATGGAGAAGCTGAAGAAGCATAGCATGGCTGCGGAGCAGCGCAGTGGAAGGAAAATAGGCTGAGCGGCCGGGCCCAGAGGGTGGTGACCAGTGGCACCAAGTCTGGTTGGAGGCCAGGAACCAGCGGTGAAGCCCAAGGCAAGGGGCACTGCCTGCAGGTGGAGGGAGGTGGTCCTTCCCCTTGCCTGTGTCCTGCTCTGGGCTCCCCAGCGCAAGGCAGCCATGGCCCTACTGGAGAGAACCCCCCAGCGCAGGGCCCCCTAGGCCCCCCCCACTTTCCGTTGGGGTCAGAATGTTGGTCAGTTGGAGCCAACAGCCCCCAGAGCTGGCAGGAGGGAGCTGTGCTGGCAGGGAGCAGTGCTGGGAAGAGGCAGCTGCTGGCTGAGCAGCTCTGACCAGCCACCGGGACCAGCACCCCGCTTCCCATCCTTGTCATCGCTGCCTCGGCCGCGTCCTGGGTGCACGGCCAGGGTCCTCCTGTCCCGGGCGGGATGGGCCAGGCCAACTGCTGCTGCGTCTCCAGGTGGGCTCCCCCTCTGCAGGGAGGCTCTCAGCGACAGCGAGCCGGTGCTGAGCACGGACGTGCGGCTGAGCCGGGGCCGCAAGAGGAGCGAGAGGCGCCTTCTCCTCCTCCAGGAGGAGCTGGTCATTGCCAAGTTGCAGTAAGAGCCTGAGAGCCCAGGGGCCTTTCCTCCACCCCCAGGGCAGGGACACCCTGGCACCAGCCCCAGACCCCGGGACCTTGGTGCTGCCTGCACTGGTGTGCATCCCGAGGGCAGCTGGGGGACAGGGCTCTGCCCAGGGGACCCCCAAGGAGGCCACCTCCAGTTCACCGCCCACCTTTCCTCTCCGCAGTCGTGGCACCACCCTGCGCCCACAGCTCCGCCTGCCCCTGGACCAGCTGTGGGTGCTGAGCGGCGGGGAGGAGGAAGAGAAGGAGGAGGAGGAAGGCAGCCACAAGCACCAGACCTCCCTCATCTTCGCCTGGCCCACCGGCTCTTGCATTGCCACCTTTGGGTGAGTGGTGGTGCCACTTTTGGGTGGTGGTGGGGGCCTTGCCACCTCCTGCATCCCCTGCTCACCCTTTGGGCCCCCGAAGGGAAGAAAAAAATGGCTGCCAGAGGGAGCCAGGGCTCGGGCAGCACCTCTGTCCTGACCCAGAAGGGCTCCTCCTGCCCCTGTATCCTTCCCCATGGGGCAGGGCTCTGCAGGTGCCCCCTCTGCCCCGGGGCTGCAGGGCAGTAGGGCCTGAGGCTCTTTCTCGTCTCTTGCTGCAGCTCCCAGGCACTGAAGGAGCTGTGGCTGGGCACGCTGCTGGGGTAAGGCGAGGGGGATGCTCCAGGTGCGGCCAAATGGGGGAACACAGCTCCCCAGCTGGGGAGAGGTGTCCCCAGGGCTGCTGCAGGCAGCTCTCGGGCAGAGCTGCCTGACAAGGGAGAAGAGGTGGCTTGGGACTCACCCTCTCCCTTCCCGGTGCACAGGACACCAGAAGGAGCCAAGAGAGCCCGGGTGACCCGACTGCCCTCAATCCAGCTCCTGGAGAAGGAGCTGAGCCGTCGCCATGCCGTGAGTGTTTCTCGGGTCAGGGCTCTAGCACCGAGCACTGGTTCCCCACCCAGCACCACAGGCATCACTGCTCACCTTCTTCCACTCCTCTCTTGCCCAGTGGAGGACAAGCAATGCCAGGAGCCTGGAGAGGCTGATGGAGGGACAGGTAGAGGTGAGCATGGCTGCCTTTTGCCCACCTCGGGCTCTGCTGGGCTGCCAGGGATGTGTGGCGATGGGGGTGAGCTTGTGTGGGAGGAAGGGACGGAAGGAGGGAGGGTCCCACGGTGCCACTCGGGGAGCAGAGAGGGTCGGGGACCCAGCAGGGATGCCAGCACGTCCTCACTGGCAGCACTGGGAGGAAGCCTGCTGTGCCAGGAAGATCCCAGGAGGGCAGAGAGTCCCAGCTCTGCCTGGTTCTTGCAGGATGATCCCAAGGAAGGGCCTCCGATGGCCCCACCTAGGAATGGAGGGGGACTTTGCCACGCACCAGGTGAGTTTTGAAAAGAAAGGCAACCTCCTGCATGTGGCTGAGCTGTGCTCACTTGTCCCTTGAGTGTCACCATGCAGGTCAGGTAGGCCAAGGGAGGACATCGCCTGGATGAGCAAGAACACCCACTGGGCAGCGGCAGCTGGACCTGGTTCTGCGGGGACACGGAGCCTCTGCTGCTGGCCACAGCTTGGAGGAGGGCATGGCGAGGGCTGGCCCAGGCTGTCCTGCTGCCATGCCCGCTCTCAGGAGCCTGCGAGCTGGAGCCACTGAGCCGGAGCAGCGGTTCCAGCTGCTGGCTCCCTGCCTGTCCTGCCGCACCGCTCAGCCCCGCGCTGCAGGCAGGGCAGGGCAGGGCAGGGCAGGGCAGGCTGTGGGCGCGCTGGCCTGGAGGTCTTCACCGAGGGTCTCTTGTTCTCTTTTCCTTTGCGGCAGGAGGGAGCAGCAGGAGGAGGGGGCTGCCCTGGCCCTTTGCTCTGCGGCAGAGCCCGACCGCTGCCCGGGCGCCGGGGCAGGCGGG
>NW_009258284.1:434097-456215 GCF_000687185.1 Egretta garzetta
GTTGTCCGTCATCTTGAGGGGGGGCGCTTCGGGCCGGCAGCTGCAGGAGCTCCTGGCTGGCCTGGAGTGTTCAGAGGCTCACGTGGAGCCCTTGGCATTGCAGCACTTCCTCCAGAGCATCCCTGCCAAGCTCCTCGTGACCCACCTCTATGAGGACTGGATGGCAGCCATGCAGAAGAGTAGCAAGGAGGAGAAGATTGCAGAGCTGAAAGCGTAAGTGTGGGCAGCAGCCGGCCTGTTGAGCAGGAGCCCTGACCGCTGGCTGAGAGCCCCCGGGAAGCTGTGCAACACGGCCGCTGGCTCCTACACACCTTGGGCAAGCCTGGGGGATGGCGGTGGACAGCATCTGCTTTCTTAACATTGTGTTCCTCTTCCCTCAGAGTGGCTGAGAAGTTGCCTGCGGCCAATCTCCTCCTCCTAAAGCGGCTCCTCTCCCTCCTCCATCACATTGGCCACAATTCAGCCACCAGCAGGATGAGCTGCAGAAACCTGGCTATCTGCGTTGGGCCCAACTTGCTGAGCCCACCCAGCAAGGATCTGCTCCCACTGGAGCTGGAGGTGACTGAGAAGGTATGCTCCATTGAGCAGCCAGCTGCAGCCTCCCTGGCCCATCAGAGCCTGGCTGCTCAGCGGTCCCGGGATGCCTCCTGCCTGGAGCAAATGCTGGTGGGGGGGCGGCCCGCCAGAGGCCACAGCCTTCTGCACAGAAGCAAGGCTCAGGAATGGGAAAGGCTGCTTGGTCCGTTTTCAGGCAGCAGGGTTAAGACCAAAGCTTTGATACGTGCAGGTCAATGCGCTGGTGGAGTTTCTGATGGAGAATGGCAGGGAACTCTTTGAGGAGGACACAAGTGGCCTTGCCAGCCTACCAGCTGAGGAGTCACCAGGTCCCACGGAGAGATCTGGAAGTAAGAGGAGGGAACGAGGGTTGTCACAGGCTGGGGCTAGAGACACCAGAAACCTGTGTCGTTTCTGGTGGGGCTGGGCATCAAGTGTTGTCCTTTCAGCCCCACTTGTCTGGTGGCCTCTCTTTGGCCACTGCCTCTCAGGGCACCAATGCTTTGCTCAGCAAGACGAGCTGAAGCCTGCCGACAGGGCATTGGAGGGCTGAAAACACAAGTGGTGTAGGGCTTTGGACGGGCTTTGCTTTAGCTCTTGTTTGCTTCCAAGCAGTCACTTGGCTGCACGTGCTTTTTCTTTCCAGGCCTGTGTTTGGAAGAGCAAAGTGTCCCTGCCCTCACAGCAGGCACCGAGCGTCAGGCAGCAGCCTTGCTGCACGCACCCCCCTCCTTGCTCGGTGTCCTCAAAGAAGCTGGGGGAGATACGGAGGTGGAGTCTGAAAGGGGAGAGGTAACGTCAGGTGAAATGGGAGAGGTAACGTCAGGTCCCCAAACACTGTGAGCGCGTGTCTGGTGTAGGAGGGGAGTCTCAGATGAGGTCAAGTCTCCTGGCTGTAGAGTTGTGTGTGTCTACCCCCCTGGGATGATAGGTAGTAAGGAAAACAGGAAAGGTTCTTTCTCAAATGCTCTGGGCACGTGCTTCACCTAACAAAATGCCCACAAAAGACCTACAGAAAGACAGAGGGGAGTAGCTGTCAACGTCAGAGCTTCATCGAGTCTATTGGATGGGACTGTGTGAAATGTGGCTGATGTAAACCAGCCAAAGGGATTTCCTCTGGATGGCCAAGGTAGCAATATGGTAAACAGTCGCTTAGTACTCCAGGTCAGCTCTTTCCACCTGCTAACTCTGACATTTCTCTTGTAGGCCCCTCTAGCTTTGCCTCCAAGCACCCCCAAGACCGTGGCAGACTCCCTGGGGTGCCCAGAAGAACTGGTGAGGCTTTCTGAGCACAGCAGGTAAAAGGAGCTCACTTTGGTAAAAATTAGAAGGGACTGCAGTGGTTCATGCCTTTCCCTGCCTAACACCACTGTGGGATGGAAAGGTTTGCAGGCTCTCCCCAGGACAATGAAAAGCAAGGAAGGCCAAAGAGAAAAGTGGCCTGGGGAGAGGAGAAGGAAAGCCAACCCAAAATGAAAAGGAGGAAGAGAGAAAATGTGCTGAAAAGATGCAAGAAGGTGCAGCGAGTCAGGAAGCCCAGGTGTGTAGCAGGCTGTTCTGCCCATCTTTCCCAACTCTGGAGCTCTAAGTCAGTCTGTGCAGCTGGCTGGTGAGGGACGGCGAGGGATGGTGCTGTGCAGGGTTTGGGAAGAACTGCGTGGCAGCTCCCCAGGGGCTCCCTATAGAGCCCTGCCACGTGGCACGGGGGCCCTGTGCATCTCTGCACATGCCCAGGTCTCCAAGGGGATGAGGTGCCAGAGCCAGCCCGTAGGCAATGCCAGCAAGAGCTCTCTGTTCTGGACCACAAACAACTCCTTGTAAACTGGGGTTCCCAAAGAAAGGGCAACAAAATCCTGCCTCTTCCCACCTCTAGGCTTTACCAGTGCTTCCTGACTCTGTCGTTGCAGGTGCTGCTGCACTCTCCGTGAGCCCCTGTGACTGCTGGGCCCCCACGCTTGATGCCCACAATAAAAGGATCTTTTCTCTCTTCTGACCATGTCTGCCTTGGGATAGGCTGGAGTGGGGAGGTGTTGTTTTGTGATGGCTGCTTGGGGATGGTCCCTTGTCCCCGCATCCTTTCTAGTGGACATCAGGGCTGAGTGGGGGTGCTTCATGAGTGAAACCTAGGACAGTCACACAGGACGGTGGAGTATGGATGTGACTTCTGGAGGTGTGACTGTTCCCTCAGTTCCTCTTCAGATTTTGGCTAACATGCAGCTCATGCTAAGACCTGATGTCTGCTGAGAGCAGTGCCATGAGGTCAGAGTGGGGGCAAGAGGTAGGCAGGGCAGGGTGGCCAAGAATGTCTGAAAGTCCTTAGTCAGCCACTGTCACCTGCAGCTTGCTCTCCCCAGCAGCCATCCTCCTTGCACACAATTGTCAAGCAGTTTCTTCAGAATCCCCTTACCTGTGGCAACGGTATAAACCAAACTTCCATGCTGGGCTGTATAAATACTCCCCTCAAATGATGCACCCCTTATTGATCTCACAGAGCTGCAATGGGAAGATTTCTTTCAGTTTCCACAAAATGACTCAACAAAATCTTCTGTTGACTACAGAAATGTCATTTTAGAAAGGAGCTTAAAACTCCTGAACTTTTGGGAACTGCACCAGGTTCCTTCCCCTTGATGAGAGCAGTAATGCTCCACCCTTGTAGTGAACCACTGTCGTGGTGCACGCACTTGTTAATTGTCCCAGACACTGGCAAGAAGAAACCAAGCACTTTAAATATCACTCATTTCCTGCCTTTGAGAACTTACAGTCAAATTCAGACATGGCAAGGAGTAAAAAGCAAGTAAGAGAAACAGAGCTATGAGGGTGCTGAGAGCTGTTGGCCTCAAAACACCAGGCTTGTGTTTTTGCACAGCCGCTCAAGCTAGTGCCAGGTGAATACAAAGTACAGGTGCTCTGATTGTTCTGTCATTTCATACCCATCGTGCATTTTGTACAAGGGGCTTCAAAAAATAAGAAACAAGGGAGAGCATCTCTGGCATGAAGGTGGAGAATTGATGTATGAAGATGGCCTTCCCTTGAGAAAGAAGAAATGACTGGTGCCCATGGCAAGCAATCAGGAGGATGTATCTGGTACGTTCTTAGGAGATGGGTACATGGGATAAAATGAGACTAGATATATGTGAGAGTTTGAATAAGATGGAGAACCCAGTGATGGGCGCAGCAGTTGCAGAGGGAGGCCTTCATAGCAGCATTTTGCACAATGTTACACGTGAAAACAAGGAGAAAGGGGGGACAGGGTTGTTTTTCTGTTAGATCCAAGGTTCTGGGGTTCTTTTTGTCTTCACATCTGGGGGTCTGCTGAAACTTCTGTGTCTGAACATGGAGAGATTTTCGTTTAAATGCTGATACATTCGAAGGCAACCCAAAGCATAGCCTTATACTTACAGATCTGGTACAAAACACAGAAATAACAGACTTTGAGAATGGCCATAGTAACCAGACAAGATACAAAGAGTTTCTAAATCCCAGTATCCTGATGGATAATAGCGCTGGAGGCATGTTCATGCTGTAATTTGTATTCAAAGCCTGAACACTACAGAGAGACCATTTCTTGTACCTGGAATTCAGAACAGGCCCACTATAAAGACATGGCTGGAAGTTAACAAATAGATATGATCTCTTATCACCTTAATATTTGAGGTGAGTCAGTTCAAGGTTTAATTTTCTCCAAATAATATACAGCAATCTACGTGAGGAAGTGAATATTGCAAAAATGAGTAAGGAAAGATTGTTTGCTCTTTCTTATAACACAGGAATTAGTGGGCAACACATGAAATTATTAATCACAATAAATGAAAAGAAGAACATCTGTACGCAATACATAATTAAATTGTGCACCTCCTTGCCACAGGATGTTTTGGATATCACAAATATGAATGGGCTGAAGAAGCAATTAGGCAGAATCGGGGAAGAAAGGTCTCTCCTGGGCCATTAAGCTCTGGGAAGCGGGAACAGCCTGCAGAAATCCCTGAACTAGTGGCTCTTAATAGATAGAGGGTAAAGCAAGGGAAAAAGCTTGTACCATTTCTTACGCTTTTTTTCCTACGCATTTTTCACTGTTCAGGCTCAGAGACAGGATGCTGAGCTAAACGAACCTTTGGTATGACCCCGTGTGGCTATTCTCATGAATTATACAAGACACAGTTCCATACATGCTACGAATGCAATTCACATTCACGCAGAGCATCGGCTTATGGCCTTGCTGAATATTTACAGTGAGAGTTTAAGCAGAACCTAAGTGGCTGAGTTCATGCATTCACATGATCCCATTTCACCCTGTCTGAAATCACACACTGCCTCTTGTGCGACTGGTTTTTGGCGTGGGTGCAATTTGATATGCAATTAGTCAAACATCCTCTCCTGCGATATCTGTCCTGTTGTGAACAATTAGCATTGCATAAGGGAATGCGTTCTGAGGCTTGAATCCCGGGGATTCCTGTCAATTTGCATTGACAGCATGCCTACAAGAAAGGAGCATACAGGTCCAGCTGGAATTGAGTGTTAGCAGCCGCAGAGGCAGCCACATACCAGCCCACAGATGGTCCACTTCTTGCTTTCATTCTTAGCTTTGCCTGCCTTGAGCATCCTTTTGTTTCTATATAAATATTATGCAAGCTATTGAATGTGTTTGAATGTCCAGAAATGCACTCCTTACTGTAGCTAAGACCACAAGCAGAGCTCTTAGATATTTTGACGTGTAACCCATGGGAAGGAAATCATTGGGTTCTTAGTTATATACAGGATAGTTTCTTCTTTTCAGAGAAGAGGGGACCAGCTGGTGGGAGGCTGGCCTGATGCTGTTCCCAGGGTGGCCAGACTGCCTGGGAGCAAACTCCGCTTGAAGAAGGGACAACTTGACTTTGCAAGAAAGGTCCATTTGCTTCTAACTGTGGTTGTCCAAAAAATTCTGCTTCATGGTGATGAGTTTTTCTCCACATTAGACTGCTCATGAGTAGCCGGGTATCTTACAAGCCCTTGCAGAAATTATTTATTTAAAAAAATATGCAAAACCCCTCTCAAATCTGCCCTCATTCAGAACTATATTTTCTGGGGGAGTCAAGAAGAGGTCATTTTTTTAGTGATCAGACCTCATGTGTTGGAAAAGCTATCAGAAGCCGCCTTTTCCTAGCTTTGTAAAGCCATTTAACTGTGTTCTGGAAATAATTGGCTTTTAGTACTCTCACTAATCAGATACCTTCTTGGTTTACCCTGAACTAATTAACTCTCATCTCTTCAAATTATTCCCAGTGCAGCTGATCACCTAAAGACCTCCCGTCCCTCTGCAGCAGCTGCCGTCCATCGCTGATAAGGTGAGACATTCTCCATCACGAGATGTCTTCCCAAACAGAACTAGATCAAAATGCTAAGTAGTGCCAGGATATTGTACCAAATAACAGCCTTTTCTCTAGCTGCAATTTTTCCCTCTCCGGGGGACACTGCCTACAGTTCAGGATGCTGTTTTTCTATTATATGGGCTGCAACATGTTACCAGGAAACAAGACTCCATGTACATGGGACATCTCAGCTTGATCAAGCATTTTTGCCCTTCAGCGGATGATGATCTGCATGTGGTAAAAGACTACAGCCCTATGTGGGTTATAGGGTGCAGAATGCCACATCATTTTCCAAGCATGAAGAGCATCCCTGGGTTATATGTCATTCTGCCCCTCTGCACCTCTTAGGCCATGGTTTGGATGCAAAGAATGGTTAGACTGAGGTCATAAGAGGAAGCCAAAGCCACACACCAATATTAAAGCACAGGATTTGTTGGTTCTGAGACCTTTACAAGTGCCAGGCACAGGCAAACACTAGTTATTTAATACTGAAAGGTATAATGAAGTGGGATGTTCTTTGGAAAACAGAGAGCTGAGGCTGTCGAAGCAGACTGGGTTAAACATGCTTATGAACACCATCCCAGGGGTTATGTATTTCCACTGTCATAGCTGTAAATGTATGATCAGCAATTCCACCCAAACATTCAAAAGAGTCACAGAGAAGCTCTCATTGTCCAGGAAGTTTTTACTAATCTTTCTTTCTCTGATGCTAAAAGAGAAGCTGCAACCTGCCTGTGTTATTACTTGTACCTGAATTCCAAGCCTAAGGCTCAACATCGTGTAAGAGAAGATGGTAGCAAATATTGGCTGAAGCTGTTTGCTTGTCAAAGCGGTCCTGGGTGGTGTCCATCCAGGAGACTCAGTTTTTCTCTCCACACGGATGACCACAGAGAATCCCTTGTCATCCTTTCACATTACCTTTGGTTATTATTTACGTACCCAGCATTAGAGTTGTCAACATTAGTGTTTCCAGCCCTGGAATCAGTCCTTGTTAAAGCCTTGACACTGAACTCAAACTTTCAGAAGGGGTCCTTTTTCTGTTAACTATCCCAAAATGGAGATCTGAACAGCTGCTGCAATTGGAAGTGTTTGAAATTCATCTTTGGATCTGAGTGTTGCAGCACGGCCTGCAAATCTGTCCATTATTAACCTTCCAGATGGCAAGCTGAGGAGGCATCCTTCAAAAGATGGGTGTACAGTGAATTTTTAATTAACGGTCACTGACTTTTAGGAGTGAGGCATAGCTATATCTATGTACTATGCCAGACATCATAGATATCTTAGGAAACTGCTGGAGTATTGGAAAATAACCTTTTCTGAGGTGCAATATTTTTCTAATTAGATTTCAGCAGTCTACTTCAGATTTGAAATGTTGTTTATCTTCTTTTCTCTTACGGATCCTAACACCTTCTCAGACCTTCAGCAGACCACATCAGGACACTTGGATGGTCCCGCAATGTAGATTGATCAGAGTCTCCAAATCTGTTCTCTAGCCTTACTTGTCCCAGGACACCCATGAGAAGTTAATCGACTAATTAAGGTTAAACAGAGAGGAATCTGAGGGGATAGCTAAGCTGGAAGGGGGGGGGAGTGGCGGAGTTTTTAATCTTATGTTTTTCTTTTCTTGCTCACAGCCTTCTATTTTGTGCCATCTAAAATTTCAGGCACAAAAAATACTCTTCTGTGCTGAGCTTCTTGAAGCTATTAGGTTTGAATGATGATCTTGCTAATACTCCACTGTTTCCATATGCCTGTGTATCTTGGATCTGAGCACAAAATCACTTTGCAGACAAAGTTAGTAAGCAACTCCTTCAGCTCATCTCCTGAAGACGATTATATCATTTTGTCATTACATGTCCAAGTGAAGAGCAGTTCTTGGCTACTTCTTGAGTCAGACTCCTAGAGAATTCCCACATGCCCAGGAAACTACCCTTGGTTTCTGTGGCATATAAGTGGGTTGGCTCAAGGTCCTTGTTCAGAGGGAGTTAGTATCTTCCTCACGTTTGATGTGGTGTGTCTACTTGTTCTTGTGTGAGTGGGTATGAGATAACTTGTCTGGTGTTCAGACCTGGCTGGAAGCCTGGGTTAATGAAATATGCCTGTATTATTAAATTCTGCTGAGAGATAACACCATGTCTCTATACTAGCTTGGAGCATGAGTAGAGTGGGTTCACTCCTGCCTAAGCAAGGACTGCAAAGATGTACTACACAGACCTCTCCCAGTACACCAGGGCATTCTCCACAGCTGCTGGTGCACCACTCTGCTCTTTCATGTGACAGAGGCAGCATCCATGCTGCTGGGCTGAGTGGTGTGACCCAAGACTCCCACCTTTAGAAACAACCACGTGTCTTCTTGAGTAGGCCAACATAATAAAAATAGTTCAGAGGATGCTTTACTTGATTCTGTTCCCAGACTCTCTTCAAAGCTGCCTCTTACTCCACACCTTCCAGACATGACAACCACAGGGTCTGAAGTTTCTCAAGGTCAGCAATTCTTTTTCTTAGGGTTTTACTTATAGAAGTGTCCAGACCACAAGGAAGCCGTTGGGAGTACATCAGTCTTGCTATAAGTGTTGGGTTGCCTGCTAGGTCTGGTGATCAGTGTCGCAGAGAGAGGAGAGAGGATTTCTGCAAACGAACCTGATCCCACCTGTTGAACACCCACAAGGAGGTATGAGCACTTTGAAGTATTTGGTTTACAGCGGACTGCTCTGCTGATGTAATTTGCCTTGCATGTTAGCTACATGGCCCTTGAAGATGCAGCCATGCTAATTTGATAGTTTTAAGTACATGATTCCTCTTGGCTGCAAATTTCTTGGATAAAGCAGGCGTCACTTGCACGGTGCCATGATGTAAAAAGGACAGCTGTTCAGATTGCATCTAGTTGCTTTGAAATTGCAAGAGGCAATGTGAAAACTGGAGTTTGGGACCAAGTACTTGATCCCTAGAGCAGTAACTAGCTAGAAGGATCTGAATGGCTAAGATTTCCGTCGTCATTTAGTCATACCCACCAACCTTTGTCCAGGGAGACTTGATCCATGGCGAGGGCCCAGGGATAATTAGATTTCTGCCTGCTCGACTTCTGAATTGTTATGACTCAGCACGGCTGGTTCAGCTGAACTGAGTTCCCCTGCTGCTTAGGGATTCAACTAAAGAAAACTCAAGCTCATTATATAAAGGCAAAGTAAAATACATTATCAATTGATACACTGGGCTTTTCCAAAATGAAAAGGAATTAATAACATGCAAGCTCATCCAGTTATCTTTCTATTGAAATGGTTATAACAAACAATGTTCCTGTTATAAAAGCAAACTCATTTCACCATACTACTGTGTCATTCCCTGTTTCACAGAATCACAGAATCGCAAGGGTTGGAAGGGACCTCAGGAGATCATCCAGTCCAACCCCCCTGCTAAAGCAGGTTCTCCTAGAGCAGGTTGCACAGGACTTCGTCCAGGCAGGCTTTGAATATCTCCAGAGAAGGAGACTCCACAACCCCCCTGGGCAGCCTGGGCCAGGGCTCAGGCACCCTCAAAGTCAAGAAGTTTTTCCTCATATTCAACTGAAACCTCTTATGTTTCAGTTTGTGCCCATTGCCCCTTGTCCTGTCGCTGGGCACCACTGCAAAGAGTCTGGCTCTGTCCTCGTGACATCCACCCTTAAGATATTTGTATGTGTTGATGAGGTCCCCTCTCAGTCTTCTCCAGGCTGAACAAGCCCAACTCTCTCAGCCTTTCCTCGTAGGGGAGATGCTCCAGTCCCTTTATCATCCTAGTTGCTCTCTGGACTCTTTCTAGGAGTTCCTCATCTTTCTTGAAGTGGGGAGCCCAGAGCTAGACACAGTACTCCAGGTAGGGTCTCACCAGGGCAGAGTAGAGGGAGAGGATAACCTCCCTCGACCTGCTGGCCACACTCCTCTTAATGCACCCCAGGATACCATTGGCCTTCTTGGCAGCAAGGGCACACTGCTGGCTCATGGTCAGCTTGTCATCCACCAGGACTCCCAGGTCCCTCTCGGCAGAGCTGCTTTCCAGCAGGTCAGCCCCCAGCCTGTACTGGTGCATGGGGTTCGACCTCCCCAGGTGCAGCACTCGACACTTGCTCTTGTTGAACTTCTCTATTTCAATATAAAGGATTTGTTCTGTGCCATATAATTCAGCCATATAGATTTTGAAAGGAAATAAATGGTCTGAGCACTGGGCTATTGAGATTCCCTGCCACAACACAGAAAAACTTTCACATACACAGTGAGTATCCTCATAGCAGAGGGAGCAGTGACACACATCAGAAGAAGCTGGAGACTTATCTCCCAGTCCAGCAAATCTGCTGGGCATTATCTAGGAGAAGATCAAGATCTCAGCACTAAGGAGGATGAGGTCTTCATTATTTACTGCAGACAAAATATTAAAGTTGAAGAGTGAAACAGTTAAAATTTTCCAGGATGCCTAATGACCCTGAATGGATTTAAATTTTGGATATTCTGTCCAAGATACCTAGAAAATACCTTTACCCTCTTCAAGCCCAACTAGAAGAAATTGTTGAGATATATATGAAGCAACCTTTTTACTCTTTGTGCTGGGATTCACACTAGAATGTGGGGCAGTGTTTTCAGAAGTTATTTGAATAAGTGTTAGTGAACTGCACATGTATAACAACATCCTTTTGTGCCTGGATGTGAGTTACAATTCCTTTTTTATGTGTTTTCTGCTTTAGCCTTTTTAGTGCTGCTGGATATGACAGCTTGCAAGGTTTTAAACAAATCCTTATTTAAGTTAAATGTAGAACTACATCCGTGTTTTGTTTGGCTTTGGGGCTTGGGTTGGGGTTTTTTTGCTATTATGTGTTTTAGACAGTCGGGAGAGAGTGCAGAGAGAGAATCGGCAGCTTGCTGGCTTCTTTCTCCCAGTCAATGCATATCAGGCTGCTTCGCAGAGGACAACATATCCACTTCGCTGTGATAGATCAGATTCTTCAGCAGCTGCAGCCCCAAAAACCCCATAAACCCAAATATTGCCACAAAAGGATGCTGTTCCATAGCTTGCTGAGTTTTCAGTATCCAACTTACCATTCCACAATTGAGTTTGTTCATTTTCCTAAGAGATTACAGCACTTTCAGATTTATCTCAAGAAAATGAGTGTGGCAAGCTGATGTCAGAGCTGGTATCTCTCACGCACGCTTCTGTGTTGTTTTCATCAGAAACTGGTGGATCATTTCTATGAAAATAAGCACATAATCATTCCTCCCACAGCTTTCCTTCTCATCAGAGTCAAACTTTATAGAGAGCAAGACATTTATGCAAGGCATAAGCATAAACACCATAATGTGATTTGTTTTTAATGGATTTCCTCCTTCTGCAGTTTGAATGGGATTGCAGATTATTTCTCCTACAAACACTGTACAATGGTCAAGTATTTCTTCTGTTATGCATAGAAACTTGTATTTTACTGGTGGCTAGGCACAGCCTTTAACTTTCCAATCTGTAATTCTAGGCAAATGAGCATGGCGTGGAGCTTTGCTTTTTAGATGTGCTTTAGATGGAAATGCCCACTCATGGGTTCTCTGAGCAGGCAGCAGACTCTTAGCCTTCCTTGGTGCCCACTGTGGGTCTGCTTTTCTCTTTGCAGCTGGAGTCTTCCCTCAGATCCTTAAATAGGTTAATCCATCATCACAGGAAAGTAATAGGAAATTAATTATTGCCGTCTCTGATAAACAAAGGTAGCAGCAAACTTTCCAGTGGAGAGCAGGGCCAGTCTAAATACCGAGAGAATTGAGCCAGGAGGGACACAGCCTCAGGGCATTGATCAGTTTAGCTTCTCAGAATGCAGGAACTCCTCTATTTTAGAATTATTGACAAAACTGCACTTGAAAACCAAGAAATAAGAGCTTGCGATGACTCCAGAGTGATTATCACAGGTGGATATGTAATGTAACAGCCAGTGGTGATAGAGATACTGCAGAGGCTGAGAAGAAAGCCACTTAGATCAGAAGAGCTATGATGCTGGCTTCCAGACACATGCCTAGGGACTGTGCTCCCTACAGAGGTGGTCACACTTAGTAGGGTACACTGGCATTTGGCTTTCAAGTTTCTGTGTTCAGTTTCTCACACCATAGCTCAAACAGATCTAAACTGGGTGGTGAGAGCTTAGAAGGTGGTAAAGGCAATGATTAAAGATCTAGAAAAAAATGGCCTATGAGAAAATACCGAAGGAACCGGGGATGATACTCTGGAGAAGACTGAAGTAAGGCATCGTAACAGTCTTCAACATAGACAGCAGCTGCAAAGATGGTGGGAATAATCTGTTTTCCACATCCGCAGTGAATGGCATGAGCTTCTGTGGGAAGTCACAGAATCACATATCAATGATCCAGAAACATCGCAGAGGACCTCTTGGGGTTCTTTCCAGCCCTATTTTCTATGATTGCTAGAAGCAATGTGCAGGCATGTGAGATCATCCTCTTCCCCACCAGAAGTGTGTAATCAGCTACAATTTCCCATCTTAAGAGTTGGCTTAATGGTAGTTTTCCAGTGGAGTAACTCTCATCACTTACGAGGAGGTTCCTGATTTGCTCTGCTATTAGGAAGATCAGAAGAAACTTTGTATTCATAGAATCATAGAATGTTTTGGGTTGGAAGGGACCCCTAGAGGTCATCTAGTCCAACCCCCCTGCAGTGGGCAGGGACACTGCTAACCAGATCAGGTTGTTCAGAGCCCCGTCCAACCTGGCCTTGAATGTTCCCAGGGATGGGGCCTCCACTACCTCTCTGAGCAACCTGTTCCAGTGTTTTACCACCCTCATTGTAAAGAATTCCTTACTTATATCCAGTCTGAACCTACCCTGTTTTAGTTTAAAGCCATTACCCCTTGTCCTGTCACAGCTGGCCCTACTAAAAAGATTGTCCCCATCTTTCCTACAGGCCCCCTTCAGGTACTGAAAGGCCGCAATCAGGTCTCCCCGCAGCCTTCTCCAGGCTGAACAACCCCAACTCTCTCAGCCTGTCCTCATAGGAGAGGGGCTCCAGCCCTCGGATCATTTTTGTAGCCCTCCTCTGGACCTGCTCCAACTGTTCCATGTCCTTCTTGTGCTGAGGGCTCCAGAGCTGGACGCAGTACCTTCTTTAAAGCCATTCAGGATGTTGCTTGATCAGAGTTGAAGTGAAATTAGTGCTAACGTGAGTGAGCAGCACTGTGGATGCTGCTTAGGAAAATGCTAGGGCTATGAACATCTTTTTTCTTTAACAACCGCCGTAGAGGCCAAATTCAGCAGCAGCTAAAACCTCGCTGTTGTACGGTTGAAATTACAGATTTGAAATTAATTTACTGTGGGCAGCATGGACGTATCATTCCTCGACAGTTTTAAACAGCATAGCGCAACCATGACAACAATGAGATAAGCGGCAGATCTGGGTGACAGTCTAGGAACTAAATCTGCTCTAATCTACTTGAGTGTAAATCCACTTACTTCAGCCACATAGCTCCAGAGAGTGATTCCAGGGTGAGAAAACAGCATTTCGCCCCACTATACTCCCTTTTTTGTTGTCGTGCTTTTTTCTTTACCATTTGTTACCTTGTAGTCACAGCAGAGCACAGATAAGGTGAAACTGTAAATTGTATATTCTCAGCCGGGACTTTTCTGTTTGTAATGCTGGTTCGCGTACTTACCTGTGATCAGGCAGAGGAGGTATAATCACCAACATGACCTGTGCAAGTACAAACAAGAGCAAGCAGAGAGCCTAAAGATTTCAATAACAATCCTTTAACTACAGAGGTCAAAGGCAAATCCCTACGAATTACAAAGGACCTGTGATCTGGGTTTCCAGCAGGTGACTAAAGCTGTGGTGGCAAATCTGCCTTTGCTTGGATAGCAGTGAGAATAAACAGACCTCCGAAGGCATGAGGAAAAGAAAGCCTCTCTCTACCAGGACACTTAACCGCTTGTTTCTTCTTCTGTGCATGCTGGTTTTACGCGTAGAACTTGTTGAAGGTTTTGTGCGGCATTGCCGGCACCGGCTGGGACGTTTGCAGCTCTGCCGCAGCCCCAGCCAAGGGCTGCTGAAGGAGGCAGAGAGATGGGAAGCCTGAGATGGGAGGGGGCTTGAGGGACACGGATGTGACATCGGTCCCCCTGCTCACAGAACAGCTCATCAGAAGATTATAATCATTGTTTGGGATATATTCTGAGTAGCCCGTAAATTCTTCTGAATGGGATTGCCCCAGTCAGCACCGTAGCATGTTAGCATTAAATCACCATGGTATATAATCCAGAAGGTAAAACCTCTAAATCTTTTAAAAGGTTTGTTCTTCTGACTAGTAATTTAATAATCTTGTAAGAAGCTGAGATATAAGAGCTTTCTGGCAGAGAAATAGAGAAGAGGCGGTGAAAAAAAGTGTCATGTACTCTTCTGAATCAATTGTGTCTAACTTACGTTTCTAATGAATTATGAAAGGTGAGATGGCTTCTCTCTTTTTCCTTTAAGCTAACCTGGGACCAGACACCGTGATTAAATCTTCACAGAGCCCTGCTCCCTTACATGTATTTTTTGTGGGTTAGGCAGGGGGTTTGGCAGGATAAAATCAGGATTTTCCATACATAAAATCAGGATTTTCAGGTAATGACTGTGCTTTGTTGCATTTGGTTTCCGTGTCCTGCGCATGCTTGTGGAGATGACCGAATGATTATCAGTATTAGATGAGCCACTTGTTTTCAATGCTCCCTTACATATCTCTTGGGCTTTGCTCAATCTGGTTTTCTCACTGTTTTTGCGGATCATAACCTAAAAGCTTGACCCAAAGCCCAAAGAAATAAATAAGCATATTACTTTGGCCTTGAATAACTGAAGGACTAGACAGCAGGCTAACTCGGTGCAGCTCCTGGGTCAGGCAGCTTTTAGTTTGGCTTTTCCTATACTGATATTTTTCCTCAGGGAGTTCAGTAAATGTTGCCTAGAAACACCTGTGCAGCAGAAACATCTGAGGCACGGCGAAATAGCCATAGAATCAGGTAGGTGAAACAGCCCATCTGTTCCCACCAAACTGGATCTGGGGAGACAATTCCCATAAATAGATTTGTACTAATCAAAATGCTGTTCGACCATTTTTTCTCCTCAAAGCTTTTAACTACGGCTCGCATCGCCCACAAATTTACTAGTCAACCTTAAAAATTTAATAAGTGCAGTGCATTAGTATAATATTCCACTTGTTCCTGAGTCGGTGTAAGTAAAGGTTTTAATTACTAAAATTATGCAGTTATAAAAATAATTTAATGAAATTATTCTTCCCATTTGCATTCACGGGCTGCCTGTATTCAGGCATTATGAGACGTGGTAAATTGCACTGAACTGGGGGGGCATAATTCTCAGCGCTGTAGCTCTGCCTGAGGACCGCGCACCTTAATGGTTTCAGTTCCCAGCAAAATCAAACCACAGGGAAGTGCGCTCGGTATATTGGAAGGAGGATTAAACATAAAGTATGGCTTTTGAAATCACTATCCTTTGCGTTTTGTTGGTGGACCTATGACCTTGGCATAGGTAAAATTATTTCACTGTCATCAGCCGAGAGGACCAGTTTCTGCTTTCAGTGAAGTCCCTCACATAACATCTTCCGCCATCGCCGGTGCAGAATGTGTGCCTTGCAGATGAAGGTTTCTGGATGATGCCTTAATTAAAGTGCATCCTCTCCAATCTGAAATGATATCTGTTTATTTCAAAACTAATTACTTCATCATGCTTTCCTCTGCTAAAAAAATCTTTGGTGCCTGAATAGGACTGCAAACTCTTTGGGGCAAAGACCACATATAATGAGATAATGTTATGTTTGTTAAATAATATATTAGGAAGGAAGCTTGTGAATAAAATATAGGCTGAAGTTTTGTGATTCAATTTTGGGTATAGGTAAAATTTTACAATTTATCCCACATTTGCAGTTATAAATAATCTTTTTCCTTGGATTCATAAATAAATGATCAGCTGAAATACAACCTGCTACCCAAACAGTCTCAAATGTTAGGAAAATGAGTTTTGACTTGACTATGATGGACCGAGCAAGAACTCCTGGATTCAAATCAGTTGCAACAAAATTTCACATATATGATTCCTCTTTGCTTCACGAGCTTTTTGTGTGGAAAGAACTGCAATATCCTCTGAGATGATTTTGAAGGCATTTTTTTCTGAAAGTTACAAGGGTAACTTCCTAACCTAGAACACCCACCCTACACCAAATCTACCTTCTGTGACAGGTAAAGCCAAGTGGTTGACCAGAGAACGGTATTCACTGCTTGCTAATATTCAGAATGGGCAAAAAGAGAACAGACTTTTACACATTTTTAGTGTTTCGGAAGGACTAGTTTCCCAAAGATGAAGAAAAAATGGTGAGACTGATAGTGAGAAAAAAAAAAATCAGAAGGAGCAACTGTGATGGGGAACTGTGAGCTCTTTCAAGAAGAGCTCATTAAATAGCCAAAAAGCTGTGATTCCAGTGCCAAGAAAGATGGCAGCGTTGCCTGAAAGGCCATCTGGACTCTGTGAAAAAATGAAAGCAGCAATTAGGTATAAGCAGTGATGTACGATCAATAAAAAAGGGTAACATATAACAATTGATTATAGATGAGAATTTGTGAAGCGTGGGGACAAAAAGACGTGACAGTGAATTCTTTCAGTTCCTTTCTGGCCAGACATGAGGCAGTTTGGGTTTTTCATTAGGAGCTTTGTAGGGAGCTACCACCGTGCAGGACAGCGGCAGCTCCCTACAAAGCCAGCATCTGGGTTGGTGGCTGTCATCACCCAGCATGGAGTAATCCCTTTGAAAAGGGTCGTGGGCTACTATGAGCTTCTCAAGAGTGCAAGCAAGCCTGAAGTTTATTGCTCCAGAGAAGGAACCACCTTGCAAGACAGGACTGTCCATTTCTCCCTGCCCTTTCTCCCAGGACTGAGCAAAGCCTTTTCCACCCCATCACAGGCTTCTCCCTCTCTTGCACAGAAGCTGAGCAGAGTTGAGCTGGTGGCAGTGGTTAGTAAAGGTGGGGACTTAAAAGCCCCCATCTCCTTGCTGCTCGCGGGACAGGAGCAGCCGAGGCTGAGGCCGTCTTTGCCCAGCAGTGCTTTCCCTTACTGCTGCAGCAGTGGGGAGCACAGTGGTGGCTTGAGCAGGTCCAGATCGTGTGAACCACCAGCTCAGGCAGCTGGGACCAGGCAGCCTGGCATGTCCCTGTCACCTGGGGTCCTGCCCCTGCTCAGCCTCCCCATCTGCCAGGTGGCCCTGGAGCTGCTCAGACAAGCTCCTCTTTAACACTCTTGGAGTGGTAAGAGCGCGGCCTGCTGAGCTTACTTTAAAGAATCTCGTGAAGTGGTTCCAATGTGGTATTGAAATATTTTCATGGGAAGAAGTACAGTTATGGTGGGACTCTTAAGTCCAGATGAAAAAGGCTCTGAGAAATCGTTGCTTGGGAGCTGAAGTTGATGAGTTCACGTTGGATAGTTGTGGATCTTATTTTCACATGGGAAGTAACTTAACTGTTTGAACAAACCACCACAAGGCAACTGGATGCCCTTCTGGAAACTTTGGTTTAACCAAATGCTAATATGCTTCAGCATACAGAATATACTGGGGCAACTGAGAGAACTGTAATGGTCAGGGAACGCATAGAGGGTCTGATCAGATGAAGGTCTAATTAGCATCAGATTTTGAAAGCCTGTCATCTGAAGCCCTTGCCCTCATCACCACCATACAGGGTCCCATCCGTCTATATAAAACCTGATGCTTTATGCACTAAAAATGTGTTGACATTGCTATTCCAGAGAAATTAGTTTGTGTTTCAGTTTGTGTTCTACCCTTTAAAAGAAAGCAATCACCTCATATAAATAATATAAAATTAACACCTAATTACAAAGAAGGGCAAAGCTAAATGTCACTAAACTTAATGAAGAGGAATAATTAATACTATGACTATTGACCTGTTGATGAAGGCTAGACCTGGATGGATTTGCTTTTCATTAGCAAGCATGAAGAATCAGATGACTCCCATGGGGATCGAAATACCTGAAAGTCATCTTACTCCAAAAAAAAGACAGAACTCCTCCCTCCGTGTAGACAAGTAGGGCTTCAGCCCTCACTCTGGGGAGCTGTTGTCCTGGGAGGGTGCAGGGGGCCTTGTGCAGAGATCGCAGGAACATGAAGGAAAGAGGAAGGCAGCATCATTTCAGAGGCTTTTCCAATCCACACTGCTGCCACGTGCAAAGTGTCCCTGGCAGACTGCTGCCCTCTCCTTCTCCGGGCTACAGGGGGCTCTCCCTCGTGTCTTCTGTTCCCAAACAGATTTCCATGGGGTAATTCACCCCAGTTCTAACCATGCCCTTTTTTCTCCCACCCGCTCCTCCCTTCAGTTGCCCAGTGGCTCTTGACCCCCAGCTTCCCCTCCGTGGAATACAGAAGGGAGGGACTGCCACCAAAATCACACACACAAACAAGCAGGGCCTGCACGGATTTATCCCCCCCCCCCGCTTTAAGAACTGCTGATATTCTTTTTGTTTTGTTTTATTTAGGGTTTTTTTTTGCTAAAGAGAAGAGCTAATCTGACCTAATCTAGTTTAGTCTTCTCTTCAATTCTAGCTAATCCTGTTGCTATGAATTTCAGAGTAGCAACAGTATGCAGTAATGGTGATCCTGGTTCTTCCAAAGAGCTTTAGGTTTGTTATCGTCTCACCTGACAGATACTCAACTGCAAAAATGCAGCACCAAAAAGGAAAAGAGGAGCACATGCAGGGAGAAACCTGAAGAAACCTGAACTGTTGCCTGTGCCGAGCGCCAGATGAACAGCTGATACAATTGGCACAACTCAGAGGTAATGTGTCTACAGCTGAATCAAGTTATTTTCGTGGCTACATGAAAAAAAACTAGAAAATAAACATGGAAATAAGAGATGAGAACAGCTCAGATCCAAATCTCTGCTTCTTCAAAGTCTGCTAACGCCAAGTGCTGTCTAGGAGGTTTTTCTTTCTGGTGCCTTTCTTCTGACTGCGCTGATTCACACGATATAGCTGCTGCTTTACATTGGGGATTTTTCTAAAAGTTTTGCAACTTGATACTGTGGGGTTTGATATGTGCATCAGAACAGATGCCAAAGAAAGTGACAAAAATTCTCGTGTAACAATGATGCAACTCTCTTTTTGTAGCTTTTGCACGGTTTTGCTATGAAATGAAGTTAACAAGAAACATAAAAATGCATAGATACGGAATATATAAGACACATGTAAACCAGTTCTTACCAAATTCGTATTTGGCCATGTGTTATGTTGCATGGCATTTCGTTAGGACCCAATATAACAAATCTCAACAGCTTAGAAAGCCATTATGTGGTGCTATAAAATTGTAACATTTTACCTTTTTCTATTATTCTACTTTCAGGATTGTGAAGGTACAGGTATTTGCACTGGAAGGGTTCTCAAACAGCAGCTCTGTTCCTGCCATAGCCTTTCAAAGAATATGTGCGAACACATCTGCTTCAGCTCTTTCATTCTCCTCTCTCATGGGGACTCCACTCCGATTCCTCCTTCTTCTTTCCTTGTGTCCTGAAGGAATATATAGAGCTGATCTTTATGTGAGGAAAAAGGTAGCACACATCTTTTTATTTTTCTACACAGTTAATTAAGTGCTTCTAGGCAGACACACTGTGTCCACACAAACCCTGCAGAGACATGAGATGCAAGGGCCTGAATCCCCCTGGGACGTGGAAGCAGATTTCTCCTGCCCATAGGTGCTCGGTTTGGACAAGGGAAGGCACATCCCTTCTAGCTTGAAAGACACCCTTCTTATTGGAAGCATCTTGCTAGCTTAGACCCTCCTGTCATGGAGTTCCACTACTTCCTAGGCAAGCACAAGATCCCTGCTGCCGAGGCTGAGCACTCAGAAACACCCCCCCAACCCCTGGGAAATTTTTCTAAGAAATAGGGACGTGCCTTTGGGTTAAATTGCAGCTGAGCAGGGGTCTGGAGTTTGCAATTTTGAATTGAAGTGCCCTTTGGGGAAGCTGAGGCCAAGGGACTTGCTTGTAGCTCTAAGTTCAGGCAGTGGTAGGAAGGAATTTGTGTCTCGCTGTTGCTGTGCGGTTCCCTGTGTAACGGGCTGTGCTGCCCACCCCACAGGTGCAGTGGAAGTCGAATGTGCACCTCCTCATTCTGCTCTTGGCCACCTCTGCCAAACTGGTGAAAAGGGCTGAAAAGTGTCATTTGGGAACTTTTCCAGTGGGCAAATGGACGAGGCTGGGCACCTGTCACAGATGAAGTGAGAGGGAGACAAAAATAATATAGTTTATTGGTGTAAAACAGTGAGTTAACAAAGTTCAGTGGTAAATGCGACAATAGTTTATAAGATTCGATGGCAAGGTGCACTTGGTTATTTACTGCACAGAGGACAGGGTCAGACAAAACTGTCAGGGAGACCCTCATGAGATTCAGAGAAGATCCCTTGCTCTAAACTCCTTCCTCAGAGAGGAGTCTAGGCGCGGCTGGATCCAATCCTAGTCCCAGACTTGGTCAACAGTTTATGCCTAAAGGGTTAGATATGCGCAATCAATCCTTTATGTCACTTAGCTAAGGTTTCAGCGTTAGCATGCCATTAGCCACTTACCGAGAATCTGTTGTGGTAAGGAATCTCTCAACCTCGAGGAGCAACCTTGAGAGGCATCCCTGCAGCCCACTGCCATGCAGGAGAGCTCAAAGGGTTCTGGGGCTGCTCACTATTGATGGGGGTAAGATAATTGGCTGATAGTCATATTTGCATACTGACCACTGTGCTTAGGTGGGCACATTCCACAATAGCCCTTGGCTATTGGACTGTTATCTGTCTCCCCCCACATCCAGTGGGTGCATCCTTCAGGACCAGACACATCTATCACCACCGCCACAGGTCAAGGGAGGGGAAGTCGGAGGCGAGGGGGGAGCACACTGTCACAGCACCTTAATTTACACAGGCCAACCTTCAGTGAGTAATGAATCTGTGAGCTGAAGGTGAAAGACACTGGGTCCTCTTACGCAGAACTTCAAGTGTCATAATACAAAGAATATTAACTGTGTCAAGTGTGCTGTGGGCATAGAAAAATTAATCATGAGTTTATGTTTAACGGTGATGAATACTATTCATGCTCAGAACAGTGTTGCAAATCAAATGCTGTATATTGCACTTTGCATTTGCTGGCCTCTTCTTGTCTGGTGGGATGAAAAGATCTCATAACCAATTTAAATTGTTTCAGGTCATGGAATTGTTTCACTTCACATTCTTCTGCTGGAAATTACTGTCTAATGGAAAGAAAGGGCAAAATGTAGTCACAGCACTAGTGGGCAAGTACAATGTGGCTATAACCAGAGCTGTACAAAAATCTCCATGTGTTGAGCTGAAGAACAGCCGCCCCAGTAAGCGCTATGTAGTCCACTTCTCCAGTTAGCCAGGTATCTTTTTTTTTTATCTAATCCCCTCTAAACTATGTTGATGGAAATAAAAATATAGTTTTATGTTAATTAAAACTTTTCATTTGTTATGTAGGTCAGTAAGAAACAAAGAAGTAGTTCAAACTCCACCCTCCCTATGCTGCCAGTTTTTCTAATGAAATGTAATTAGCACTAATTGGTAAAACTACACTGATGGCTGGTTATTAATGTTTGTGTATTGGTCCCAGATGTGGTTTTATGGCTGTCAGTGCTAATGGCTCAGTGAAGGAAAAAGAATTCTTCTTTCATATTCCTGTCATTTTTGTCAGGATACCTCCCCCTTCAAACAGGAGTGACTATGTTTAAGGGAGGGAAAGGCTCTTCTTAAACCCTGACTTTGTGAGAAAGTGAATGCCTTCAACTCTTGTTTGAATTTGGTAGGAGTTGAAAGCAGCCAGCGCTTAGCATCTGCAGAATCAGGACCAAACTATTTGAGGGCTGCTTTTCTTGAGCTACCCTAACTGTTAGTGGTTCAGAATTTATCAAGATAATTATCCTCCTAATTGCATACCTGTTCTTGAAAGCACACTTACGAGGCCAGCCTCTCTTCTAAGCAATCACCTTAAAGTATTCTGTTTAGAATAATTTCTTTCCTGCAATCCCTGCAATTACCGAATGGACAGCAATCACTCTCTTCAGGCAGACGTAGGTGTGAAAGCTGGCCTTTTTAGACAGGGATGAACGCAAGTGATGAAATCAAGATTTCCAAAGCAAATCTATCCGGAGAGGGGTGGGGGG
>NW_009258284.1:456702-462069 GCF_000687185.1 Egretta garzetta
CCTCCTGCAGAGTCAAGCAAAGGCAATGTCATGATGAAGAGGAGAGTCTCCAGGCATCCTCTGGCAGGGACCAAAGCACGCTTGGAAATAGATTGGAAAAACTCAGGAACTCATTGACTCCTGAATATTAACAGTAAGATATCAACATTAACATCTAAGAAGATAAAACCTTTCTTTGAAAAGCATCTGTGTATTCTTCCATGGTTTAATAATGTACGCCTCCCCAGGTCATCCAGGCACACCTTACTTTTGTAAAATCTAGGCTCATTAACATTTCTAAGTTAGAACTGAAATATAGCATACGCTAGGTATGAAGAAATTGCTTGAATGGCTTATCTCATTTATAGAGGGGTAAAATCAGCAGAGTCACTTGTTTGTTTGAAAATGTTTGAAAACTCGAGCCTGTTAGGAGTACAAGAATTCTGACGTATCTTAGGCTATTATCTGCCATAAGGACATGACAAAGTCATTACTAAATCTTAGTCCTTAGTAGTTTTGTTCCTTACAAGACATGTAGAACTCCCCTTAGCACACCCCTGCATTTCCTTGGATGATGCTTGAATTATTTTTCTTATTTGTACATGCAGACTGTCCTTAGCAACCTGCTACCTGTGGGCTGGGGGGCTGGGAAGCAATCATTCTTCCTTGCGGCCGATGAAAAAGGAAGCTGGTCAGTGGCCAGGAGATCTGGAGGATGTATTGCAACAATATGTACTTATAGCCTGGAATGACGTTCTGCCAGCCAAATCTCAGTGCTAGCCATTGCCATTTTATAGTCTAAAATATTTAATTGCAGGATTCTGTGTTGATCTGTTCTTTTCCCCGTGGACTGACCACTCCTATGCTTGTTCAACTGCCACTAACCTGCCCTGATGGCTTTTTTACAGTCTCACACTGCCACAAATAAATTCTCTCATTACCCTCAGCTACAACCACCACTACAGCCTTTTCACCCTCGCCAAAATCTAACTGAAGGACAGAAGTTGCCTGCCCCACAGCCGCATCACTAGGAAAATTCCTTCCAACCTTGTTTTTGAGCAGGTAAAAGGTGGAGAAGCAATATCTTCATAGGTAAAATAAAACTTAAAAATACTTAATCACACGAAGACACAGCACCCAACATTTTGGGTTACATTTTTGCTAGCAAATTAAAGGTGCTGATGACCACTCTCATGCAGTGAGGCCAACTGGGTGGTTGATGTCCGTATCATTAAAGTTCTTTACTTTCTGAAACTGAGAAGCTGTACACAAACCACCTACAGGGAATGGTCTCTGGCCCGTAGCATCTCCTGAACCGGGCTTGGAAAAGTGTTAGGTAGCTCAAGCTAACGGTGTGATAGCATTTTAAGAGTACAGAGAAATGAGATTTGGTGGCCTAGAACTGTTTTACGTAGATGGAGCTTCAGTGTCTGTAGTGGCTGTACACAGATGAAAGCAAAGAGATAGAGGTTTGAGCTCCTTCAGACCGAAGAATTTGGTTTCCCAGTTCCTGGATGAGAGCTCTGTTATATTGTCCAGCAAGCATGAGCAGAACCACAGTAGTCTGACCTGGTTTGCACACAGTTTGCTTTGTGGCAAGCCTGAGCTGGCTGGCATCGAGGAGTGCCCTGACGGTGCAGGTCACACGCAGTCCCATGCATGTCTCCTGCTCCTGGACAGGCTCAGGCTGAGCACTGGATGCTGCTGGAATAACTGCAATAGCGGGTGTCCAAAGGCTTCAGGTAAAAAGGGAAGAACCTAATGAACTTTGGCGTATCCCAGGCTAAGAAATAGCTGTTTCAGTTGCAGGAGGAGAGCTGTATTGCAAATTTGGACTTCAAAGCCTCCCTTCCATCTGACTCCTACCTTAGATACTGAGCAGCTCATTGGGTGTGCCTACCCTATTTTCACTCCCAGGTCTTAGTCCAAGATTGTCCACACTGCACTCCTGCTAATTCATTCCCTAGCTCTTTTTTGGAGTGAACGAGTTTGTTCCCTTTGAAACAATACTTCTCTGCAGTTCTGGAAATAATTCAGTCCAGAGACCTTCCCAATAAGCCGTGTGAACAAGACTACACCAGATTTGGCTCCCCCTGTCCCCCTTCTGTCCTGGCTTTGCATCCTCAAGCATCCTCAAGCACTTTTCCATGCCGTGGTACCAGCCATGTGACACCAACCATCAGGTTCACGCTGCAGGAGCACCACGTGGACTGGCAATGGCACAGGCTCCTGCATTGTCTTGGATGCTTTGAACAGCACTTCCTACGCCCTCACACACACAGAGAAAATTATTGTATTGTATTAAGGATGCAGGGTCAAATGTTGTGTACGGTGGGCATGGTCTTCATGTTCTCTAGTCTGGAGCAGAGACAATGAGACTGGGCTTGTCGCTTGGCCTGGAGCGAGGGACCCCTTTTGGGGTTGGATGCATTTAGCTGCATATTTTAACCTAGCCTTTCACCCAGCATGGATCTCAGAACAAGATAATAAAATAAATGAGTGTGCATGGGAAGATAAAGGTAAGAGAATTAAATAGATGAGTGTGTATGGCAAGATAAAAATAAAATCCTGTAACTTCAAATATACGCACGATGATTTACTCATGGAGAAGATTACGAAGCTCTGGGAGAAGATAAGCTGTAAACCCACAAACAGCCACAATCTAGCTGGGATGCCCACCCTACACCTGCTAGAAGCAGCCAGGATCCTGCCGTGCTCACCAGCAGGAGGGGAGCTGCAGCCCTCTCCCTCCGACGAGGGCGAAACTGGCCAAAAAATGCCTCTCACCACATGGCAGCACCCACGACCCACTGTGAGGAAGCGGAGATCTCCTCCCCAGCTACCAGTACCTCCTCGATGTTTACGTGCCAGAACAACAGGAACCTGCTTCTGGTGGGCGCAGATAAGTGCTGGTGCTTTTCGTCTTCATTCTGGGGGATGGCAGCTAACAAGAGGCAATTTTAGCTGCAGGGGCAGTGCAGGGAGATGGAGGCAGCTCCATTGAGGACATACGGGGAAAAAAAATGTCACGTCATCTCTCTGACTTGTTTCCATCCCATCTGTGCCAGCGCTTGGTGAGGGGTTATCCCCACCGGAGGCGATTCAGCGTTAGTCCCTACAGGTTTGAGGCACGGCTGTGAACTTGCTTAAAATAAATAGCAGAGGGGCGACCAAGTGTGGGAAGGCACAAAATCACAAAATCTGCGACTGTGAAACACTCAGGGGGATCGTCAGGGGACAAATCCTCCTGTATTTTACAGTCTGTGCTGTGTAACAGCAGCTCAGAGCTTCAGGTCGAGCCCATTGATGACTGCTCTGGCCCCACTTCAGCTCAGGAGGCTGCACAAAAATTGATTACAGATGTCAGTTCTTGTCACTGAGCTGTTGTAGCCCTTCAGGCAATCTACTCCTTCCAGAAACAAAGTCCAAGCCGAAGCGGAACAGCTCCTTCCCCCCTGCCTATCTGGGGTCGGGCTTGCCTCAGGCTCCATCCTGCTCCACTTCTTGCTGCTCCTGACTCGGTTTGGGCTTTCCTGGGCTACCGGAGTCCTTCCCTGCTCTTGGCCAACAGCGATGCCCACCAAACCCCTTCACCCCCTGGGGGCCAGCCCCCCCAGCCCTTTGGCCACTGCCTCCATCTTATATCCTACATCCACGCGCTGCTTGGCAAGAGGTGATTTTTGAAGAAGAGCCGCTGCACAAGCCAACACGGATTTCCAGGTGCTGTTGGGAGCAGTGGTGCTCCCACTCACCTGGGGTGGCTGATGGATGCCCAGAGTGCTTGGTTGTCCTTCCTCGGGCTGAACAGCATCAGGAGCACAGCCACATGCGTGTGGGGAAAGGAGCAAACTGCAGTAACAAGGGTTAAGTAGTACCTATCAACACTGATGGACATTATTTCGTTCGCCTCTTCCTCCTGGGAAGGCCAGTGCGTATCTGGGTGTAACACCCCTGTCCACACTGAACACAGATCTAGCAGCCAGCGCTTTGCATTTTAATCAGTGCGAAACAGGAGTAGCTCTAGCTTGCTAGGGACAGTATCTTTTGCTATTTTGATTTAAAAAAATTAAACCTATCAAACCAGTGACAGAAAAATAAAGATCCTCCTATTACAGATAATAGGAATTGCTGCATTATTGCTCTGTCCTGCCACTTGTAGTAGCCAACAGCTTATTGCCTCAGAAGAACCATCTCTATCATGTAATTGTGCCTGTGTTGCTTTTGCTTGGCTTAAAAGAGCTATTGCTAACTTCTCTTTGGGCTGGAGAGGTGAAAATTCACCTGGTCATGAAATGATGCTTGGGTGAAAAGGCTCTATAGTTTCCAAATTTTCCTGTTTAAAAGAAGCGGCAAAGGTATCTCAGAGAATAAACACCCTCTCAGCTGAAAATCGGCCACATACTTTTCCTTTCTTAACGGAAGACCTGTATCTCACTAGGAGATGCCCATTTTCTCCAGGGGAGAGTAAAGAGATGAAGAACTATGCTTCTTACACTGCTCTTTGAACTGATACATGATGCACTGATTTGAGCTAAAATCCCTCTTGAATAGCCTCAAGTTTTAACTCAGAGGAGGCAGCATCAGGTAGCTGAGACACCTGAAAGCAACTCTGGCTGTACGGTTACCTTTACCAATATTGACTTAGCTTGGAAGCATCAGGATGTGCTATTTCCACACGCTGTTAGCAGGAGCCCACGTATCTTTGGGTATGGTTTTGCATTGAGCCCAGGTATGTTTTGTCACAAATGGGTCTTCCCTCGTCCATGGTTTTCTTCCCCTCGTGGTGTCCCAGGAGTGTGCTGCACGCCTTGATCTGCTTCACAAACACCGTCTCCGCAACCTCCTCAGTTAAAGGACGCCCTCCTGCTACCTCTGAGTGAGGGAAGGCCTGCAGTGCCCAGCTGAGGGTAAAGGGGCAATACCCCAAACTCTGTAGGTGGCACCAGGAAACGCGGCGTTACACCGCAGTTGCTTAGGCCACCAGGCAGTGTCCAATCCAGTGATTTGCGGCAGTGGATTTCACAGATTGACTAAATCTGGCTGGGTGCTGCTTCCCAACAGGCAAACAGCTTCGGCCGGCGGGCCTGGCCGGACTGCTTGTCCCCAGCGGCAGCCGACTGGTGCGAGCACTTGGCAATACCCCTTCTCGCTCCCATGAACTGGGAACGATGCTGCACTGGCATCGCCATTGACGAGCTGTATCTCACGTTATGCCCCCCTGCTGAAGCACAGGGCATCTTAGAGATGCCCCCTCAGACCTGCCCACCAGGAGCCCCCTTTCTGAAAGTGAAAACGACCAGAAACGACCGGGACCCGCAAGGCTCCGCTTGGCGTTTCTCTGCCCGCGGAAGGGCAGTGGGAGCAGGACCCCCACAGACACACGCACCC